>NC_053116.1:3309567-3613317 GCF_010015445.1 Perca fluviatilis
GATTTAAATGCTACAAGACCTGTCTATCTTTTTAGCCAATGACCTAGGTAGATCTAGGTATTCAGAGGGGACGTTTGATAGGTCGGGACCAGAGCAACTGACCAGTTGAGAAGAACTGGACCGGGGTCGAGCTGAACAGAGACAACTGGAATGGCAAAAATATGAACTTGTCAATGGACACATGATAGCTGTGTGTATGGATCTGAATGAAGCAGATTTGCATCCTTCAACACAATGTTTAAGTACTGTGTCAAAATCAAGTTATATCCCAGTCTATATTTACTTATTTCATTCTAGAGCAGTCAGATTGTGGGGTGAACGTAAAAAAGCTCAATCTCTTTTTCACAAAATTAAAGTTAATTTTGTTCTGCTGATCAAGAAAGCTTTGCTATAATTCACAATGCTTTACAGTCCATAAAACATATGTATAATAAGGCAAGAAAAAAAAGAATAATTTGTAAATTATTAGAGTATTCACGGAGGAATTTAACTTTCGATAGATTGACAAACTTTATTAAAAAAAGTTGTCAGTATAGGCTTTATATTATTACTCCATTCATTTATGATAAATATTACAACAATGGGTGGCAAAATTTACTTACGCAGCCAGCGATTTTTTTATCATGTCCACACATTGACACCTCCCTGTCTTTTCAAATGTGCTCGCTGTAAAGGAGTAGCCTGGCTCCACCCTCCTACGTTCTTCCGTTAAATTTTCATTTCGCTTCAGTACTCCTTCTAGGTTTGCGGTATAGTCTTGGGTTTTCTCGAGCAAAGTTTTTGGCGGTCCAATCAGCGAACAGAGGGAGTGGCTGAGAACGATGAGGTTGAGGACATGCGCAACAAAGATGCGAGTGAATCCACAATGATGTTGTGGCCCTTCTCCCCACGGGGTTTGGGAACAGTTTGATTTTCCAGCTCGCTCCGTTAGTGGTGAAGGAGTTGGCTAAGGCTATCGCTAGCGGTGCTAATAGCCTTGACGGTCTCCCCTCTTGTTGCACATGCGCATGACATATGTCACGACCAAACGTTAGCGATTGGTTATGGCAGATCCAGAATGGCTCTGGGCAGATCCAATAGTTTTAAACTTCAACAGAGTACCCGCCTTCAAGGAAGTTAACACTTGTCAATGGATAAAGGCCAGACTCTCTGTACAAATGAAATGTACAAGAGTCTGGTAGGACCAGGCTAGTAAAGGAGTAAAACGTAAATAAATTCAAATGGTCTGTAAGCGGAAGCCGGATACCGGAAGCGGAATTGAACGTGCTGACGTGTAAGGTAAGCGTGTTGTGTGACTTCCGGTGTTCCCGTGTTACAAACGCTAGTTTGCTGCTCCAGCAAAAACGTACTCAACTCTGCTTTATTGTTTAAATTAGCGGCTATTTTCCTGGATTGAATTTGAATTACAATTGTTCTACTCAAGCACTTATACTTAGCTTCACTTACAGCGACTGACTCGCTGAATTTAAAATTGTTAAAACGCTGTTAGCTACTTTAGATTAGCCATTAGCAATGGCTAATTCCTCTCCCTCTCCTGCTCTTTCTTGCTCTGTGTGTCAAATGTTTAGCTATTCCTCTGCCTCCTTTAGTGATAACGATACATGTAATAAATGTAGTATATTCGCTGCTCTGGAGGCAAGGCTTAGTGAGTTTGAGGCTCGGCTTCGCACCATGGAATCAGAATCATATGCTTCCGTAGCTAGCCAGCGCCATGTAGCTCATACTGTAGCTTCTGCTAGCTGTCCCCCGGCAGACCCCGAGCAGCCGGGCGAGTGGGTGACTGTCCGAGGGAAGCATAGCGTTAGATCTAAACCAGGGAGTGCACATGATGACGGTCGCTCTAAACCGGAGCGTCTTCGCCTCTCCAACAGTTTCTCCCTACTCAGTGATACACCCGCTGAGAAGCCAATTCTGGTTATTGGGAGCTCTATACTGCGATATGTGAAGCCGGCGGCCCCGGCAGCTACAGCACCTACGGTCATATGTGTCCCCGGGGCTAGAGCGGGCGATATAGAAACCCATCTAAAGCTGCTGGCTAAAAAGAACTGTAAATACAGTAAGATCATACTTCACGTAGGTGGTAATGGTCGTAAATCGGAGATCACTAAAATTAATGTTGAGTCACTTTGTGCATACGCAAAGACAATGTCGGACTCTGTAGTTTTCTCTGGACCCCTGCCAAACCTGACCAGCGATGAAATGTACAGCCGTATGTCATCCTTCCACCGCTGGTTGTAGGGGTGGTGCCCAGCTAACGATGTGGGCTATGTGAATAACTGGGGGGCGTTCTGGGGAAAGCCTGGTCTGATTGAGAGAGACGGCATTCATCCCACCTGGGACCTGACCGAGTTTATCAGACATAAACCATGACAACCCAAGTTTGATATTAGTAATCAGAGGTGCCCCTCTGTGCTTCCGTTGGAGCAGTCGCCCACTCATAGTCTAATAAGCACGGTGTCTGTCCCCCGGCTCAGATCGGTTAAATCAAAGGTAAACAAAAGATGCGCTATACTTAACAACCTAATTGGAATTAAAACGACTGCAACAATAGAACAAAATAGGAAAATTAGATGTGGACTATTAAATATTAGATCTCTGTCTTCTAAAGCAGTATTGGTAAACGATTTGATATCAGATAATAAAATTGATTTATTTTGTCTTACTGAAACCTGGCTGGGCCATGAAGAATATGTTAGTCTAAATGAAGCCACTCCTCCCAGTCATATTAATACTCAAATTCCTAGAGGCTCAGGCCGAGGAGGGGGAGTTGCAGCCATCTTTGACTCAAGCCTGTTAATTAATCCTAAACCTAAACTAAATTATAACTCGTTGAGAGTCTTGTTCTTCATCTTCAACATCCAAAATGGAAAACATTACAGCCAATTATATTTGTTGTTATTTACAGGGCTCCAGGTCCGTATTCAGAATTTTTATCTGAATTCTCTGAGTTTTTATCATGTTTAGTCCTTAAATCAGACAAAGTACTTATTGTAGGTGATTTTAATATCCATGTGGACGTTGACAATGATAGCCTTAGTACTGCTTTCAACTCATTACTGGATTCAATCGGTTTCAGTCAGAGTGTGCACAAGGCGACGCACTGTTTTAACCACACCCTCGACCTTGTGCTGGCATATGGTATTGAAATTGAGGATTTAATAATATTTCTGCAGAATTCGGTATTATCAGATCATTTTTTAATTACTTTCGAATTCTTACTACCTGACCATACTAAATTAGATAAAAGCTTCTACACTAGATGCCTATCTGACAGTGCTATAGCTAAATTTAAGGAAGATATTCCAACAGCATTCGACTCTATGTCATGCCTTAACATAACAGAGGACCTTTATGTTAACCTCAGTCCCTCTCAAATTGATACATTTGTAGACGGTGCAACGACTTGCCTACGGACGGCCTTAGACTGTGTTGCTCCCCTAAAAAAGAAGATGATAAAGCAAAGGAAACTAGCACCTTGGTATAACTCCCAAACTCGCAAATTAAAACAAATCTCGCGAAACTCGCGGAAGTAGCGTCGTCCACCAAAGTGGAAGAATCCCGTTTGGATTGGCAAGAAAGTCTCAAAACCTATAGGAAGGCCCTAAGAAAAGCCAGATCAGACTATTACTCTTCACTAATAGAAGAAAATAAGAATAACTCAAGGTTTCTTTTCAGCACTGTAGCCAGGCTGACAGATAGTCACAGCTCTACTGAGCCATCTATTCCTCTAGCACTGAGTAGTGATGACTTCATGAGCTTCTTTACTGATAAAATTATAACAATTAGAGATAAAATTCATCACCTTTTGCCCTCAACTTCTAACAGTTCACCTTTAAATGCAGGACCGCTAGAAAGAAGGACTAGTCCCGACATATACTTAGACTGCTTTTATCCTATAGACCTCCAACAATTAATGTTAAAGATATCCTCAGCTAAGCCATCTACCTGTCTCTTAGACCCCATCCCAACGAGACTACTCAAAGAAGCGTTACCCGTGGTAAACACTTCATTACTAGATATGATCAATATGTCCTTATTAACAGGTTATGTACCGCAGTCATTTAAAATAGCTGTGATAAAACCTCTTCTGAAAAAACCCACCCTCGATCCTGAGGTCTTAGCAAACTATAGACCTATATCTAACCTTCCCTTTCAATCCAAGATCCTTGAGAAGGTGTTTGCTAATCAGTTATGTGATTTTCTACATAGCAATAGTTTATTTGATGATTTTCAATCAGGATTTAGAAAGAATCATAGCACAGAGACGGCACTGGTGAAAATTACTAACGACCTTCTAACTGCTGCAGAAAAAGGACTTGCCTCCATCCTTGTTTTACTAGATCTTAGCGCTGCATTTGACACTATTGACCATACCATCCTGTTACAGAGACTGGAACACTTAGTTGGCATTAAAGGAATCGCACTAAGCTGGTTTAAGTCCTACTTCTCTGAGCCATCCCAATTTGTTAACATTAACGATAAACCCTCCAAGCATGCTAAAGTTAGCCATGGCGTTCCTCAAGGCTCAGTGCTTGGACCAATTCTATTTTCCTTATATATGCTTCCTCTAGGTAATATTATTAGGAAACACTCAATTAATTTTTACTGTTACGCAGACGATACCCAATTATATCTGTCAATTAAGCCAGACGAAAGTGGTAAGTTAGCTAAACTTCAAGCGTGTATTAAAGATATAAAATCCTGGATGACCCACAAATTCCTGATGTTAAACTCAGACAAAACTGAAGTTATTGTGATGGGACCAACGGACCCCCGAACTTCATTATCTAAAGATATAGCTACTCTGGATGGTATTGCCCTGGCCTCCAGCACTACTGTCAGAAATTTAGGAGTTATTTTTGATCAGGATATATCCTTCAACGCCCACTTAAAACAAACCTCAAGAACAGCCTTTTTCCATCTTCGTAACATTGCCAAAATTAGGAATATCCTGTCTCAAAACGATGCTGAAAAACTAGTCCATGCATTCGTTAGTTCTAGACTAGACTACTGCAATTCCTTATTATCAGGTTGCTCAAATAAGTCCCTTAAGACTCTCCAGCTGATCCAGAATGCTGCAGCACGTGTTCTGACGAGAACTAAGAGAAGACATCATATTTCTCCTGATTGGCTTCTCTGCACTGGCTTCCTGTGAAATCTAGGATCGAATTTAAAATCCTCCTCCTGACTTACAAAGCTCTAAATGGTCAAGCACCATCATACCTAGAAGAGCTCTTAGTACCTTATTGTCCTAGTAGAGTACTACGCTCCCAGAATGCAGAGCTACTTGTGGTTCCTAGAGTCTCTAAAAGTAGACTGGGGGCCAGAGCCTTCAGCTATCAGGCTCCGCTCCTCTGGAACCAGCTCCCACTTTGGGTTCGAGGGGCAGACACCGTCACCACATTTAAGAGTAAACTGAAAACCCTCCTCTTTGATAAAGCTTATAGTTAGGGAGTGAGGAGTTGCAGCGTCCACCTAACCCGGCCCACCTGCTTCTCTTCGTAGTCATCAGTTTTATTTATTATATAATTAATAATATAGCGAGAGTAGAGGGAGACAGGCCAGTACAGCCCGATCCGGTTGGGGAGAGTTCTAGCCCGACCAGGCACCTCTCTTTAACATGCCTCTCTTAGTTATGCTATTATAATTCTAGACTGCCGGGGAAGCTCCTTCCTTCCTATGACACACTGAGCTGCTCTCTCATCTCTACTTGTTACTTTTGTATGCATCCTGTCCCAGAAATGCTTGTTACTAATCTAGCTCTGGGGAGTTTACTCCCCGGAGTCCTTATGTTTCTCTGCAATTCCCGGCCGCATCCTGCTGCGTCCTGCTGTGTCCTGCTGCATCCTGCTGCATCCGCCGCATCCACCCATGCTCTGAAGCGCCACGTTACATCCCGCAACGCCCTGCTGTGATGTTCCTATGCACAGAGTAGTCAGGATCCGGTATAGGAGACTGCACTACTCAGTATGACACGATGTGCCCTGCTATGACATGAACTTCCACGATGACCTTCGAAGTCACTGTTCCATTATCTTTAATGTGACTATTATTGCCACTGTTCATCACACCCCCAACCGGCCCCGTCAGACACCGCCTACCAAGAGTCTGGGTCTGCCGAGGTTTCTTCCTAAAAGGGAGTTTTTCCTTGCCACTGTCGCAATAGCCACTGCTAATGCTTGCTCTTGAGGGAATTACTGTAATTGTTGGGGCTTTGGAATTTATAGAGTGTGGTCTAGACCTACTCTATCTGTAAAGTGTCTCGAAATAACTCTTGTTATGATTTGATACTATAAATAAAATTGAATTGAATTGAATTGATCAGTTCGCAGCTGAGTGTGAAGCGCCTGGGATGAGGATCAGCACCTCTAAATCTGAGGTCATGGTTCTCAGCAGGAAACCGATGGAGTGCCTACTCGTGGTAGGGAATGAGTCCTTACCCCAAGTGAAGGAGTTCAAGTACCTTGGGGTTTTGTTGGCGAGTGAGGGGACAATGGAGCGGGAGATTGGTCGGAGAATCGGCACAGCGGGTGTGGTATTACATTAAATTTATCGCACCGTTGTGACGAAAAGAGAGCTGAACCAGAAGGCAAAGCTCTCGGTCTACCGGTCAGTTTTCGTTCCTACCCTCACCTATGGTCATGAAGGCTGGGTCATGACCGAAAGAACGAGATCCAGGGTACAAGCGGCCGAAATGGGTTTCCTCAGGAGGGTGGCTGGCGTCTCCCTTAGAGATAGGGCGAGAAGCTCAGTCATCCGTGAGGAGCTCAGAGTAGAGCCGCTGCTCCTTCGTGTCGAAAGGAGCCATTTGAGGTGGTTCGGGCATCTGGTAAGGATGCCCCCTGGGCGCCTCCCTAGGGAGGTGTTCCAGGCACGTCCAGCTGGGAGGAGGCCTCGGGGAAGACCCAGGACTAGGTGGCAGGATTATATCTCCAACCTGGCCTGGGAACGCCTCGGGATCCCCCAGTCGGAGCTGGTTAATGTGGCTCGGGAAAGGGAAGTTTGGGGTCCCCTGCTGGAGCTGCTCCCCCCGCAACAATAACGATTAAAACAAGTTTTTTTACGAGTAACAAAGGTCATATTAACAAAGTGTCAAAGGCATAACGGCTAATAAAAGATCCATAATTTCATGTAAAATCCCATGAAAAACTCTGCTCGCTTTCAGGTCAGGAAGAGAATCTGTGTGTGTTAGGTGATCTTACAAACAGACATGACTTCTCTACTCAAATCACTCAGTTTACCTTTGTGTCAACAAATGTCAGAGTCATATAGACAAAAGATTTCATATATATATTCCTATGATATAAGCTGCTATTGAAACCATAAACTGGATAAAATAGTCCCCTCTCTGATACAAATCTAAGGAGATTCTTTAACCCACAGTTTATAATTTGCCGAAAATTAAAAAAAGTCTTTTGAGTGAAATATGAATCATCTTCTTCTCCAACATACTAAAGAAATGTCTGAGCTCTGATAGAGATGCTGAGTGAGTTCATGACTTTCCAGTGAAATTATCCTCTGGAGAACAGAGTGAAGCTGCCTCCTGCTGGCTGTGTGACTGCATTACATCATAAAGCCTTGGCACATGATTGGCTCAATGTATGCTGGCTTAATGTATTATCAGGTCATCTTTAGTTATTAACACTGAACACACTATTATATATGTGTGAATTGTTGGAGTTAACATCTACCTTAACCCTCCTGTTCCTGGCCCCACCCAATCAGCACGCGAGATGACACAAATCAAACACACCTGCTGCCATGTTACTTCGCCAACAGATGCATGCTGTTTGAGGCTAACATGCTAAACACTAACATGCTGATGGATGACCCTCCACTTCACGTTCAGACAGGTGAGGTCAACAACATGCCCTCTGTGATGGATGGTACTCTTCAGAGGAAGGTTGCTAGGAAATGTAGCGTTGTTTGTGTGTGTGCCCGTGTGCACTAAGAACACTCTTTCTGCTGTGTGTGTGTGTGTGTGTGTTGACATGTTAAAGCACTTTATTTTGTCCCCCAAACGTTACTCTAATATAGTGACTGTTGAATTAAAAAACACACCAAGCCAACAGAGTGAACTGTGAGCTGAACTGAGCATGTGTAAAGAAAGAGAAGGTGCTGTGCTGCCACCTGCTTGCTGTCTGACTCAACTGATATAATTTCATCCAAAGATATTTTTTTACAATGAGCATCTCATTCCCACTCACAGCAGTGATAGGGAGCTGCTGTTAAAGGTATATATGAAGCTAACATGATGCATTCAGGGGAAAATAGATAGTAGACCTAAAGAAGCCCAGCTAGCTTCTGGCCTGGGACTGTTACTACAACATGTAGCCGTGTTATCTGTGGTGATCAGTAGGATTTGGAATTGTTGAAGCGCCCCTGGTTTCCTTTTTTAAGTGAAGGAGGAAGTTCTCACATCGTTTCCTTTCTTTCTTTCTTATATTTATTTCGGAAAAAAAACATTATAACTGAAATACAATATAAAAATACAAGAAGTGTGTTGCAACATACAAAAGGACAAAATAAATGTTAAAGCTACATTGTGTAAGAATTTCTCCCATCTAGCGGTTAAATTGTATATGACAACCAACTGAAAATTACTTTGTAGCCCCTCCCATTCCGAGCTCGTTCTAACTCCTACAGTGGCCGTATTATTCCGAGAAGTACCACTTCGTCCGTGAGTGTTCCTTCCAGTGAAATAATAGTTTGCCGTTATTTTGGTACCATTTCATTGCTAACATCAGCTATCAGGTTCCCAAACATATGCAAGCTAATGTTAGCAAAGTATCAGTGCTATTGTTATTCTGTATATTGTATAGTGTAAAGCAATGTTTAGAGCGTAGGAGAGAAGCAACGGAGGTTTGTGTGTTTAATATATTTCTCTGAGCAGTATGAACAATGTCAATGAAACCGAAATGAGCTCTTAGTATCTCCATCGTTTACACGCAGCTGTTCTACAACTGCGTGACGTGAGTTGTCTGCCGGGAAATCATGACACATATGATTACGTTTCTGTTACAAGGTAGACAATCCTTTTTCATCATTGACGCGAGGAAAAGTATCTGTAGACGACGTTCTAGCGTTATGCACTCTTTGGCCAATGTATTTAAAGATGGAGGCGCAACACGGCGGCCGTCATTCAAGTGAGTCGTTATGTATTCTGAATGGCAGATTCTGCGTGTACAAGAATAGTTTGATTAGTTGGTGGAAGTAATTACACATGAATGAGCACATATTTGTGAAAGAACACAGGTTTTTACTAAGAATCAACTCAAAAAATTACACAATGGAGCTTTAATGAATGCAACAGGACATGTATAGTACAGAACAGTAGGCTATGTTTAGGAACCCCAAAACACAGATAAAACACTTAAAAAAATTAACAGGAATATACTTTAGATAGCCCTAGTCTTATGTGATTCAACAGGAGATAGAAGGAAACTGTTGAGATTAGGGCTGGGATGATTCGTCGACATAGTCGACGTCATCAACTACGTAAATGCGTTGACACAAATAATTTGCGTCGACGATAAAATAAATAAATAAAACTCCCGTGCAAATGAATTAATGTAATGCGGAACTAAAGTAATACGGAACTACTGTTAGATATGCGGGTTCTAGGGGCACCTAATCTGTACCTCCGCCTTAGCTCTGAAGCAAGCCGAGCTCCTCCGCCTACTTGCAGTTTTTTGTCAGGTAGACGGTCCAGTGAGTGAAATAAAACACCAGGACCCTCTCGCTTTCTTAAAATCAGTTAACCTAAAAAGTCTTTCTCCTGAGCAAATTGAAGATCTTAGCAAGGATATAACCAATACAGAAATACATTCTGCTATAAAAAACTTTTCCCCTAAAAAAGCTCCAGGAATGGACGGTTTTCCTATAGAATTTTACACCACATTCTGGGCTAAAATTGATTCCCTATTCACAGAAGTGGTTAACTCAGTGCAAAAAAACAATAGTCTTCCTGAAACAATTTACCAAGCAACTATATCTGTTATACCAAAACCAGGTAAGACTTGCGAAGTACCCTCTGATTATAGGCCTATAAGCTTAATAAACTGTGACAAGAAGATCATAACCAAACTTTTGAATAATAGACTGGTACAAATTCTACCAAGCTTAATTCATTATGACCAAACTGGTTTTATACAACATAGGGATTTAAGAACTAATACCAGAACTTGTATCTCCCTCACACAATATGCAAAGAAACATAAAATAGATTTAACATTAATGGCAGTTGATGCGGAAAAGGCTTTTGATAGACTAGAATGGGCCTACTTGTTTAAAGTTTTGGAGGTATACAATTTTCCATTAAATTTTATGAATATGATTAGAACCCTGTGCAAGTCTCCTAAAGCATATGTATATACAAACGGAATTCTATCAAAACTGTTCTCATATTGTCCTCTTTCACCATCATTATTTGCATTAGCAATTGAACCCTTGGCTCAAAAAATTAGAGAGACAAAAGAGATAGGAGGTATCGAGATTGGTAAAAAACAGTTTAAATTGAGCCTATTCGCGGATGATTTATTACTTTACTTAAATAATGCGGTCACCTCAGTTCCACATGTTATGAAAATAATTACAACCTTTTCAGCGATCTCAGGTTATAAAATTAATATTGCAAAAATGGAGCTGTTGGCAATAGACTCTTTCAAAAAGGACTTGGAGAATCTCAGACAATTTCGGATACAGAAAAAAAATAAAAAAATAAATACCTTGGAACTTATATTAGCCATGATAAGACCCAGTTGTATAAGGATAACTTTCTTCCCCTTGTGAAAGACTTTAAGAAGGATGTTAGGCAGTGGCAAGACTTGAAGATTTATTTAATAGGAAGAGTAAACCTCTTTAAGATGATGTGGCTACTGAAATTCTTATTTAAATTTAAAACTATTTCTATAACGCCTCCTAAAACCTTTTTTAAAGAGGTAAACTCAATAATTTCTTCGTTCATTTGGTCAAATGAAGCATCTAGATTGAAAAGGAAACTTTTGTATCACTCGAGCAGAAGGGGGTCTAAATCTCCCTAACTTAGAGTTTTATCACATAGCAGATCAGTCATTTTATATTGATCGCATAATAAATAAAACAAACAAAGATCCATGGATAGACATATAAAAATCAATTACAGTGCAACAGTTTACTGTTAGCACTTTTTTCTAAGGGCAACATCAAATCAACACATTTTGTTATTAATAGTACATTAAAGGCCTGGAATAAAATAAAATAAATTCTCCATCAAGAAATAGGGCTTCCCAGGCATATACCTATTTGGAGCAATCCATCAATAAATATACAGAGCACGCAACTTTACTGGGAAACACGGATAAAAGGTGGAATCAAGCAGTTGTCAGATGTCACAAACCACGACACTGTTGCACCATTCAGTGAATTAAAAAGCAAATATAACCTAAAAGATACTAGGTATATGCAACTGAAAAACTGGATTACCTGCAATTTTGACTTGGAAAACAACACCAGCCAGAAATGTCTAACTTTTTAAGCCAAAGTAACAAAAAAAGGAGGCAGATAGGCTCTATGTACAATTTACTGATAAGCATGGAAAGAAGTGATGCATTATTACAAAGTATATACAATAAATGGACGGAAGACCTAGGGGTTGACGTTAAAGAAAAATGGAAAGAAAGCTTGTCACTAACATACAAATTAAAGTGATGGTTCAGAGTATTTTTATCTTATTAGCAGACCGGAAGCCACACTTCAGAAGCTTTTTAGCTGGGTTGAACATTGGAGAGTAAGCATGAGAAGCGTTATCAGCTGAATAGCGCCAGGGCTAATGGACCCAGGTTTTAGTAAATGACCCATAATTATGCCTGAAATGATACAACGTCTACACTAGTACAAATAGGTTATATAAAACAATGGATTGGAAAGTTTGCAGCATACAGTTTATGTAAATAACACTTGCCTGCTGGCTTCTGCTCTCTGCTGTTGTTGTTGCTGCTGTAAGACGAGTGCTTAGGGCCGTCTACAAATTACAACACCGAAAAGAGATACAACAAAAATATTTATTAATTTAACTTTTTTTTTTAAAGTAAGTGCTGTAGTATAACTAGCAGGAGACAAGTTATAATTGAGGTAAGTTTGGAGACATTACCTTATTTAATCATTAAATTAATAAATATTTTTGTTGTATCTCTTTTCGGTGTGTAATTTGTAGACGTCCCTAAGCACTCAGTAGCAACAGCAGCAGCAGCAGCAGAAACGAGAAGCCAACAGGCAAGTGTTATTTACATAAACTTCTGGTGTACTTACAAACTTTCCAATCCATCATTTTATGAGTGCATAACCTATATATACTAGTGTAGAAGTTTGGTATCATTTCGGGCATTATTAGTGGGGTCATTTACGAGATACAAACCTGGGTCCATTAGCCCCGCGCTAAGCTATTCAGCTGAACGCTACTCTACGCTAACTCTCCCAATGTTCGACCCAGCTGAAAAAAGCTTCTGGGGGGGTTTGGCTCGAGGTCATGGTGCAAAGGACCCTAGGGTGAAATTACTCCGAACCATCACTTTAACTACTAATAATGTATTAAACTGCGTTTAATACAGTTTAAGATAATGACAAGAATATATAAACAAGTTTGATTACACATCATCAGCTATGTTTAAAATGTAATCTATATGGTGACTTCCTTATGCATGCCTTTTGGTACTGCAAAGGAATTAAAAAGACTTGGGAGAGTATAGAGATTTGGTTATCTAAGTATACTAACAGAAAAATCATATTCTCTCCAAAAATGTGTATTTTTCAAGATATAGAGGGAATAAGATATCCAACTAGTTGGCAGATACTTTTTTCCTCTCTTATCTTTAAAAAATGTATATTGCAAAACTGGAAAAATAAGGAAGCACCTTCAATAGAGAATTGGAAGGCCCTAATTAAGTATTATCTGTGTATGGAAAGATCAATGTCAGAGGACAAAAATAAAAAGAAACAATTTGATAGCCAATGGAGCCAAATTTATAATGCACTCTAGAGCATGTCTTTAGAACCCCCTTTATTATTTTATTTTGTGTGTGTGTGTGTGTGTGTGTGTGTGTGTGTGTGTGTGTGTGTGTGTGTGTATGGGTGGGTGTGGGTGTGGGTGATCTGTATTGAATGAGGACCAGTAATGTGTGGGTAAATGGAGACGTGGGTGGGAGAGGTGGGTGGATGGTAGGGTGGGTTGGTGGGGGTGGGTCGATATAATCAATAATAAGTATTGAGGGAAGCATAGTATATAAAAAATAGAGATGACATTCTGAAATCTGTCTTTATTGATTTATTTTCTTTTTGTTTATTTTTTTATTTGTTGTTTCGCCTTTATTTGATGTATTTCCTGGAACCAAATTATGATGACCCACAGAAATTAATAAAAATCAATTAAAAAAAAAAAAAGCTCTGATATTGCAGTGGACACTGGGAGTCCGTTAGTGATTGGGGATTTCAGCTCAAGGGGCTTAGATTTGACCAATAGCCATGTGAAGTTCTGTTCTATATGTCCCTGTCTGCTTTGGACATGAACTGGGTGGGTTTGGGGGTGGGTGGGATAATTGGAGGGAAGTTACACACTGTTTTTCTTTTTTTACGTTGTTGATAATGTTTATATTGTATGTCACGTGGCTTAAAAACTTAAAAACTCAAAAAAAATTCCATGGTAACTTTAAAATAATAGGGTAGGTTTAGTAATAACGGGTTCAGTTCTAAACTATTCAAACGAAGGTGGAAACAATGACTACACAACATTATCAGAAAACTATTTACATATTAAAGGGGTGATAGAATGCAAAACCGAGTTTACCTTGTCATAGTTAAATTACGACAGTTTGGTGGGTAAATAGGACATATATAGAACCTCAAAGTCCCATTGACACCTCTCTCCAGCTGCACTGTGTACTTTAGAAAGAATAAAGTTTGGACGGTTTTCAAGGATACTGAAAATGAACCACGGTCGTAAATGCAATACTGGCCCAGAGAAAAGTGTTTAGAATGAGTAGGCTAGATATTGGACAATGGAGCGGGACTTGTGGATCTTAGCGCAGCGGCGCAGAGGACGTGCCTGCAGGGATTCACTGTCCGCTAAATGTCCCCACGCTGAGACACTGAACTAGCTACAGGTGAGTTGTGATTCCTTGGTGGAGGTTTTTTATGACCCAGCTGGGGATATTTTCTCTCTGCGGTTTTAGCCGTGCTGGTGCTGCAGCCGCTGCTCGTGTCTGGGCATGTCTGTACTTTCAAGTCTATCGGTAACGTTAACAGACTGTGTGTGTGTGTTTGTGTGGCAGTGGTGTGTGTGTGGCAGCGGTGTGTGTGTGTGTGTGTGTGTGTGTGTGTGTGTGTGTGTGTGTGGCAGCGGTGTGTGTGGGGCAGCGGTGTGTGTGTGTGTGTGTGTGTGTCTGTGTGTGGGGCATCGATGTGTGTGTGGGGCAGCAGTGTGCATGTGTGTGTGGCAGCGGTGTGTGTGTGTGTGTATTTGTGGCAGCAGCGGTGTGTGTGTGTGTGTGTGGCAGTGGTGTGTGTGTCTGTGTGTGTGTGTGTGTGTGTGTGTGTGTGTGTGTGTGTGTGTGTGTGTGGGGCAGCGGTTTGTGTCGGGCAGTGGTAAAAAATGGAGAATACACATTGTGCACACTTTACACAGAGTGAGCAGTAGGGTTGTGCCGATGGACGATGCTGATGGACGATATCATCAACTAAATGCACACTTCGTGCATTACTGCATTACTTCAAATACTAAGTTACTCCTCTAGTAAACTAGTATTCACATAAAATAAAACAATAAAACATTGAGACCATTCAACAAAGCACACTGGGTAATAACCTTGACAACTGGCCCGCCCAATCAGAAATTCAAAGTCAAGTGTGTTGGTGTGCAAAGCACCGCAACAGTTACAACAACCATGGATTGCTGTTGTGGTCAACAACTGGAAACTTTATACATTGTTCATCTGCTATTTCATCACTAAATTCACTTCTGAGACTTTTTAATGCGAGAAATCAACTATGTAGAGCTCAAATATGGGCCGTTTTACGAAAATTTATGGCTAATTGCAAATTTTGTGATTTACGAAGCTCCACAGTCTGACGTGACAGCCAGCGGGTGTCTGCCGAGATCACAGTGGAGTTGCTTTCTTTGAGAATGCAACCCTATAGCTAACTGCGCTACCTGTTGCCAAAGTATCGTCACTGAAATGGAGCTGGAACATAATGAAGCTGACTACCTCAAAGGTTTCATGTTGCCTCTACCTCAAGCACCCACGGAAAATACTAAGCATCCACGTGTGCCAGACTGCCTGTAGGTTACATTCATTTAAAATTAAACATTGCAGTTTGTGCTAAGTGGAGCGTGTGAGCACTGATCGCGGTTACGTGTCAGTTAAACTTCTCATCTCCAGTCCTATCTGTATTAGTGAGAAGTGTTGCTGTCGCAATCTCTTGTAGAGAATTATAACTTTGAAAAACCACAGGTTCCAGTTAATCCAGCCAGCTCACAGCGGGTCTGTGAAGGTGGAGAGGCCAGGCAGCAAGCCAGCGACCCCCGCAGGCACCGGCTGGCTGTCACGTCAGACTGTAGAGCTTCTGAACTCCGACACAGTCTAACCAAATTTGCAATAAGCCATACATTTTCGTAAAACGGCCCATATTTGAGCTTTACATAGTTGATTTATCACATAAAAAAGTCTCAAAAGTGAATTTAGTGATGAAATAGCAGACGAACAATGTATAAAGTTTCCAGTTGTTTGCCACAACAGCAATCCATGGTTGTTGTGATTGTTACAGCGCTTTGCACACCAACACAATTTCTGATTGGGCAGGCCAGCTGTCAAGGTAGGTTATTACCCAGTGTGCTTTGTTGAATGGTCTCAATGTTTAATTTCACGTGAATACTAGTTTACTAGAGGAGTAACTTAGTATTTGAAGTAATGCAGTAAGCGTGCATTTAGTTTCCATGCTTATTGTGTTTCCACAACAATGTTGCTGAGTAAATGGCCACCATAACAGTGGATTGTGATATGTAAGATGAGACAGCAGAGGTTAAGTCATGTATGTCATGATTGTAAAAAACAGTGGCTATTTGTACACATTTGCCAAGCGCAAACCAGTACAGATGGTATCAATAAATAGTTGGGGAGGGTCATGCCTCTTTTCTCAATAATTTTAGAGGGTCATAGAAAAATGTATTGCTGTCGAAGGGAGGGTCAAGTCGATTTTGACTAAAGATCCCAAAACTCTTCCGGTGGCCCCTTAAACAAAAAACGAACAGTCCCTAAAAGACATTAGTGAAACCCTCTGTGTGCATTCATTAATACTGAGATTAGATTTCTGGGACTCTTCAGTCTGGACTAACCTCTTTCCTTCACTCACCTCCTCCTTCTTCCTCTTGCTCCATCACTTTCCTCTTGCCCTCCTTTTTCTCCTCCTTCTCCTTGTGTTTCTGCATGTACTCGGCGATAACGTTGGGGCAGTCCAGTAATGCAGTAAGGTTGTCTTGCGGCTCCCATGTGTTATCCTCACTGGAAAGGTGAGCGCAGACAGAAGAAAATCTCGTCAGGCTTTGTTTTTAGGCAATAAATTCTCACTCTAATTGCTAATTCGTATTATCCATCCATCCATTTTCGTCCGCTTATCCAGGGTCGGGACGCGGGGGCAGCAGCTCCAGCAGGGGACCCCAAACTTCCCTTTCCCGAGCCACATTAACCAGCTCTGACTGGGGGATCCCGAGACGTTCCCAGGCCAGGTTGGAGATATAATCCCTCCACCTAGTCCTGGGTCGTCCCCGAGGCCTCCTCCCAGAGGGACGTGCCTGGAACACCTCCCTAGGGAGGCACCCAGGGGGCATCCTTACTAGATGCCCAAATCACCTCAACTGGCTCTTTTCGACGCAAAGGAGTAGCGGCTCTACTCCGAGCTCCTCACGGATGATTGAGCTTCTCACCTTATCTCTAAGGGAGACGCCAGCCACCCTCCTGAGGAAACCCATTTCGGCCGTTTGTACCCTTCATGACCATAGGTGAGGGTAGGAACGAAAATTGACTGGTAGATCGAGAGGTTTGCCTTCTGGCTCAATTCTCTTTTCATCACAACGGTGCGATAAATTGAATGTAATACCGCACCCGCTGCGCCGAATCTCCGACCAATCTCCCGCTCCATTGTCCCCTCACTCACGAACAAGACCCCAAGGTACTTGAACTCCTTCACTTGGGGTAAGGACTCATTCCCTACCTGGAGTAGGCACTCCATCGGTTTCCTGCTGAGAACAATGGTCTCAGATTTAGAGGTGCTGATCCTCATCCCAGGCGCTTCACACTCAGCTGCGAACCAATCCAGTGAGTGCTGAAGGTCGCTGGCTGATGATGCCATCAGGACCACATCATCTGCAAAAAGCGGCGATGAGATCCCCAGCCCACCGAACTGCAACCCCTCCCCACCCCGACTACGCCTCGATATCCTGTCCATAAATATTACAAACAGGATTGGTGACAAAGCGCATCCCTGGCGGAGGCCAATCCTTTCGTATTATTCCTTTTTCTATTGCCATTTCGTAAGGTTATTTGCATGTCTGCAACTTAGTGTCAAAATACCGAACCTTCAACTTTTAGGGAATTTGTAGGGTACAGATTTGATCATTGGCAAATTATCAAAGATGTTTTATCAATATTAATAAAGTTATGAATATGGTTATTAATAACTTTATCAAATCGACAAACAATCAAAACGGGGCACCATCCTGCAAGTCAGGGACCAATAATCAAACTGTGGAACAGTCTCATTTCTGTGGTAGGCTAATCCTTTAAAAGGAAACAAGGGAAGGGGTGAATTCGAGCACGGACCTGTGTTCAACCAGCAATTATTACAATAAGTACACAAATAATCTAGCCTGGATGCCAGCCGAACTTAGCCCTGCCCACAAAATTCGAGGTCGGGAAGTTTGGTCTGGAGTCGCTCCGTTGAGAAGCAATTATTGCCCGAACAGGATCTGTTCGGACCAATCAGATTGTCGGAAAGATGATCAACAGTAACATAATCAATCACGTCACCAAAGAACGCTTGGGTTGAATTTGTTGAGGTGTAGATTCCACCATCGCGTCTGTTACAGAAGATATCGACAGCGCATTCATTTTAAAATCCTCAGCGGAGGAGCCTCAACAACTGCCCGAAAGCACAGTAGCATTATATGGTGGAGAGAGATAGAGAGAGACTGAAGAGAGAGAGAGCGTTATATGGTGGAGAGACATAGAGAGAGACTGAAGAGAGGGGCCACCGGCGCTAGAACCAAGCCGTGAATCAGAGAAATAAAACGTGTTTTCGCCGATCCATCTCTAGAAATGCAACTGTAGCGAGCATGTCACTATCATTAACGTTATCCACATTTATATTTACAAGAAACAAATGATATATCCAGCTTCAAAAAAGTCTAAAAGTCGGAAGTTTGAACGAATGCATTGTGCAAAGAGTGGTTGCTATGGAGACGATACACAGTATTGATTTCCGTTGCTCTGATTGGTTAGAGGTCTATCCAATGAATGCAGAGGCATTTTTTTTCCTGGTTCGGTTGGAACACGCCCCATAATCACAGCCCAATGGAGCGGTTTCAGACTCATATTCTGACTAGAATCTGAGTATGACCACGTCAGGCTACAAATAATCACAAACAACTGCTAATTAAAGAATAGTAGAATTTATTAACGTCACAATTATCAGTAGCCAATCAATAATCCTTC
Organism: Perca fluviatilis; assembly: GCF_010015445.1. NCBI lineage: Eukaryota > Metazoa > Chordata > Actinopteri > Perciformes > Percidae > Perca > Perca fluviatilis. The sequence goes on from NC_053116.1 coordinate 3,328,305, forward strand.
AATAAAAAACGTATATACCTTTTACAATATCACAACCAAAAGCAAAAACAGCAAACCTGTAGCATGGACACGTCTGTGTGTGTGTGTGTGTGTGTGTGTGTGTGTGTGTGTGTGTGTGTGTGAGTGAGTGAGTGAGTGAAAGAGGAGGGGGCGGTGTCGAAATGTAGTTCTAACACAAAGACTACCAAAATGGCTACTCCTTTGAGCTGCGCAAAATTATTTAGCCTCAAGAGGGCGGTAGTGGTGCTAGGTGCACGAGGAGAGGTTGATGAGGCCGAGGGGGTTGCTAAGCAACGCGCACAATTAGCCCGTGGCTTGTATTCTAGGCCATGTGTTAGCTCTGTACAAACGCTATGCAGACTCCACGTGGTTAAGCTAGCAGCTTTAGCTCGGGAGCTACATGGCTAGCTTGCAGAAAACAGCTGTTTACCATGGCCTGCGTGTGTGTGTGTGTGTGTGTGTAGTTAGTAAAAGAAGAAAGGGTAAAGAAAGAGTCACACTGATCTTAGTTATCAATAATGACCCGCCCCCCTCAGCCACTCAGGTCTGGACCAAACGTGCAGTTAGGGTAGACTCTGAGACTTTTGTCTTACTGAGGGGAAACGGTCATTATAACCACTCCAGTGGCTTACAGCTGATTTTCCGCAATTATCTCGCAGACAGTAACTAAACTCTGTGAAAGGAGTGTTAGCAGGTAGCAATTACAGTTTTACCAAGCTACTCAACACAACATATCAACAGTATCGTGATCAATGATACATTTACAGAAACAGATTAATAATCACATATGGACCAGTACATGATTAAAATCAGATCAATTAATGGCAAACAAGTGGTAGCGATAACCTTTGCTCATTACTAAAACAAACCAAACAATTCAATTCAATTCAATTTTATTTATAGTATCAAATCATAACAAGAGTTCTCTCGAGACACTTTACAGATAGAGTAAGTCTAGACCACACTCTATAAATTCCAAAACCCCAACAATTACAGTAATTCCCTCAAGAGCAAGCTTTAGCAGTGGCTATTGCGACAGTGGCAAGGAAAAACTCCCTTTTAGGAAGAAACCTCGGCAGACGCAGACTCTTGGTAGGCGGTGTCTGATGGGCCGGTTGGGGGTGTGATGAACAGTGGCAATAATAGTCACATTAAAGATAATGGAACAGTGACTTCGAAGGTCATCGTGGAAGTTCATGTCATAGCAGGGCACATCGTGTCATACTGAGTAGTGCAGTCTCCTATACCGGATCCTGACTACTCTGTGCATAGGAACATCACAGCAGGGCGTTGCGGGATGTGACGTGGCACTGCAGAGCATGGGTGGATGCGGCGGATGCAGCAGGACGCAGCAGGATGCGGCCGGGAATTGCAGAGAATCATAAGGACTCCGGGGAGTAAACTCCCCAGAGCTAGATTAGTAACAAGCATTTCTGGGACAGGATGCATACAAAAGTAACAAGTAGAGATGAGAGAGCAGCTCAGTGTGTCATAGGAAGGAAGGAGCTTCCCCAGCAGTCTAGAATTATAATAGCATAACTAAGAGAGGCAGGTTAAAGAGAGGTTTATAAAAGTAACTGTGTGCACATCCCACCTTCTGGCAGGTGCAGGACAAATGAAAATACTTAAAACGAAAATAATATAATGTCCGCAACACTGCTTTAAACTCCCATATTTAATATAAAAATGCAACGTTTCGACCCAGCTGGGTCTTCTTCAGGTAAAGAGAGGTGCCTGGTCGGGCTAGAACTCTCCCCAACCGGATCGGGCTGTACTGGCCTGCCTCCCTCTACTCTCGCTATATTATTAATTATATAATAAATAAAACTGATGACTACGAAGAGAAGCAGGTGGGCCGGGTTAGGTGGATGCTGCAACTCCTCACTCCCTAACTATAAGCTTTATCAAAGAGGAGGGTTTTCAGTTTACTCTTAAATGTGGTGACGGTGTCTGCCCCTCAAACCCAAAGTGGGAGCTGGTTCCACAGGAGCGGAGCCTGATAGCTGAAGGCTCTGGCCCCCAGTCTACTTTTAGAGACTCTAAGAACCACAAGTAGCTCCGCATTCTGGGAGCGTAGTGCTCTACTAGGACAATAAGGTACTAAGAGCTCTTATAGGTATGATGGTGCTTGACCATTTAGAGCTTTGTAAGTCAGGAGGAGGATTTTAAATTTGATCCTAGATTTCACAGGAAGCCAGTGCAGAGAAGCCAATCAGGAGAAATATGATGTCTTCTCTTAGTTCTCGTCAGAACACGTGCTGCAGCATTCTGGATCAGCTGGAGAGTCTTAAGGGACTTATTTGAGCTACCTGATAATAAGGAATTGCAGTAGTCTAGTCTAGAACTAACGAATGCATGGACTAGTTTTTCAGCATCGTTTTGAGACAGGATATTCCTAATTTTGGCAATGTTACGAAGATGGAAAAAGGCTGTTCTTGAGGTTTGTTTTAAGTGGGCGTTGAAGGATATATCCTGATCAAAAATAACTCCTAAATTTCTGACAGTAGTGTTGGAGGCCAGGGCAATACCATCCAGAGTAGCTATATCTTTAGATAATGAAGTTCGGGGGTGCGTTGGTCCCATCACAATAACTTCAGTTTTGTCTGAGTTTAACATCAGGAATTTGTGGGTCATCCAGGATTTTATATCTTTAATACACGCTTGAAGTTTAGCTAACTGACCACTTTCGTCTGGCTTAATTGACAGATATAATTGGGTATCGTCTGCGTAACAGTGAAAGTTAATTGAGTGTTTCCTAATAATATTACCTAGAGGAAGCATATATAAGGAAAATAGAATTGGTCCAAGCACTGAGCCTTGAGGAACACCATGGCTAACTTTAGCGTGCTTGGAGGGTTTATCGTTAATGTTAACAAATTGGGATCGCTCAGAGAAGTAGGACTTAAACCAGCTTAGTGCGATTCCTTTAATGCCAACTAAGTGTTCCAGTCTCTGTAACAGGATGGTATGGTCAATAGTGTCAAATGCAGCACTAAGATCTAGTAAAACAAGGATGGAGGCAAGTCCTTTGTCTGCAGCAGTTAGAAGGTCGTTAGTAATTTTCACCAGTGCCGTCTCTGTGCTATGATTCTTTCTAAATCCTGATTGAAAATCATCAAATAAACTATTGCTCAAACACACAAATTCTAACGTCTGCCCAGAACTGTGTAAGCCTTACTGTGTGTTGTTTGTCAGTTAATCTCTCGCCAGAGGTTAACGACCGGTGCGTCCAGAGCAGTGGATGAAACGCGATCCAAGTCGACAAGCAAGAAAACGGGAACGTTGTCCTCTTTTTCCTTGAATCCGGGCTGATTAAACCCACTGCAGATGTGAGGAAATACTGGGTCAGTATTTCCTCGGATCCCCTATGTATCTGAAAGATAGTTGGTGTCCCAGCTCAATCTCGACCGGCGAGGTGAGGCTGGTTAGCTAGTTCGAACAGCTGAGCAGTGCGTCTTCTTTCAGTTATTACCATTCAAGAGCCGGGATTTTTGGGTGATCAGGCTATTTATACCTCATGCTGTGTTTATGGTCCCGCTGAACCAATAGGAAGACTCGAAACTCTTGAAAGTGTGAAGACTACAATCTTGTAGTTCTTTGACTTCCTGCCAGTTGTGAGGCTCTTTCCCCTCTGGCTGGGACTTTTGCATAGAGGTGTGAATTAACCAGGATTCCTTTGTCTTGCCCAAATGTGTCTTTTGTCTCTGCGGTCAGCTCAATACGAGGCCTTTTTGGTTAAAATCAGGTTTAACCAACTGCTTGGTCCCAACAATACAATGCCTAAATTTATACTGTAGATTATTTGCAATTTGTAAATGTAAATCTCAGGACCAAGAACACCAAGTACCAAGTATATTATAGACTAATACTTACTCTGAGAACCCCTTCCATTTCAGCAGAAACTCTACTCTTCCCTTCACTACCCTACGGTCCAAAACCTTCTCCATCACATAATCCTCCTCTTCCTCTTCCTTCTCCTCTACTGCTGCTGCAGGCTGCTCCACCTCCTCGGCCTTCTTGCCCTTCTTTCCTGCTATGTGCGCCAGCTTGACGTCTGCTGAGGGCACCTTTGATAGACCCAAGGGGGAAACATGCAGAGATAATGACACAAGGGTTAGAATAACTAATGGGAGGTGTGAGTGAATTATAGTTTGGAGAATAGGTGTTGTGCATACTTTACACAGAGTGAGCAACAGCTTCTTATGGAAGTTTGATGAAGTGAAATACATTATTTGTAAAGAAGAAACATGGCCGCTGTAATGAAACAGTGAGAGAAAGTGTGGCAGACGATCGCAGACCACCTGAATGCGTAAGCAGCCTAAAAATATACATTTACTGACCATTCAAGGAGTTAGGCTACTAATCATTTGCACAAATTAACAGTTGTAGCTAGGGCTGCACAATATATCCTAAATGTTGCGCTAACTTGAAACGGGTAAACCTCGTGGTGCATTCAAAGTTATTGTAAAATACCCTTTTCTCATCTGTTTTTGTCGTTCAACAGCAGTTTACTGGTGAAATAAGTTATTATTGTGATGTTATTATTTAAAGGTCCCATGGCATGAAAATGTCACTTTATGAGATTTTTTAACATTAATATGAGTTCCCCCAGCCTGCATATGGTCACCCAGTGGCTAGAAATGGCGATAGGTGTAAACCGAGCCCTGGGTATCCTGCTCTGCCTTTGAGAAAATGAAAGCTTAGATGGGCCGATCTGGAATCTTGCTCCTTATGAGGTCATAAGGAGCAAGATTACCTCCCCTTTCTCTGCTTTGCCCGCCCAGAGAGAGGCATCATGGCTTTCAAACGAGCAAAGTGGCAGTTGGTCAAGGCCACACCCCCACTCGCCACCTTGCCCCCCCCCCTCAGGAAAGAGACTTCAGATACGGTATCAGGGGACCACTAAGGTCTATATAAAAGCATCCAAAGAGAACCATGTCACGGGACCTTTAATTAATCATTTAAATCCCTCCCTTTTCTATGCTGATCTGAAAAATGTATCCGATCTGTGACTCAAAACCGTGATCCAAACCGAACCGTGAGTTTGGTGATCCATTGCACCCCTACTATTTTGCATGTATTCATATGCATGTGCATATTGCAATGTTGAGAGTCATTTACATATAAATCCTAAAAGACATTTGTGAAACCCTCTGTGTGCATTCATTAATATTGAGATTAGATTTCTGGGACTCTTCAGTCTGGAGTAACCTCTTTCCTTAACTCACCTCCTCCTCCTTTCTCTTGCTCCCTCGCTCCTCTGAGTTTCCTGAGGCCTCACTGACAACTTTCCTCTTGCTCTCCTTCTTTTTCTCCTCCTCCTTGTGTTTCTGCATGTACTCGGCGATAAGGTCGGGGCCGTCCCGGTTGTCTTCCGGCTCCCATGTGTTATCCTCACTGGAAAGGTGAGTGCAGACAGAAGAAAATCTCCTCAGGCTTTGTTTTTAGGCAATAAATTCTCACTCTAATTGCTAATTCGTATTATTCATTTTTCTATTGCCATTTCGTAAGGTCATTTGCATGTCTGCAACTTAGTGTCAAAATACCAAACCTTCAACTTTTAGGGCATGATACAATGCCGAAATTTATGCTGTAGATTATTTGCAATTTGTTAATGAACAAGATGCTCGTTTGTCCGGATGTGCCTGCTTGCTGTCTAAATATGTCACATAAAATTTTATGAAAGTGATGCTTTTGAAAACATGATATTTCTGACAATAAATGAAAGATGTTTGAAATGGCATTTCTATTTTGTCTCGGCAGAGCTGAGAACAATCAGAACACGGCAACAACCCGTGCAGAACTGCAGACAATTCACCACTGCGGGTCAACAATAATGCCAACAATAAGTGTCTACGTCGGAAGGACTAACAGATAAAATGCCTACCCCTAAAGCTAAAAACCCCGTTCGCAGCGGTGGAAGCCCGGTGCTCGGAAGCTCCAATGGCCGCTACGAGTTCATGTCGCTGACCAAGCCGTTGAACCGGTCCTCGCTGTCTCATCTCCTCCAACGGCAGGGCTCCGAGCTTTGGAGAGCCCCACTTGGTGCTGGGCATGCGCGTTCGTGCGTGCGTGTGTGGTAGTAAAGAGAGAATGGGAGAAGAAAGTTTGTGTGAGGTGGACCTGGGCCCTCATTTATAAAACCTGTTACGCAAGAAAAAGTTGCGTGAAGCAGGGTGAAATTTGTCCCCGCAACAGTCCTCGTAATAGTCATGATTTATAAAGAATTTCCATGCGTGAAAATGTTCCCAGTTTTACGCAACCTTTTGACCACACGTGGGATTGTGGGTAATGCTCCAAAGGTTTTGTAGACTGCGTTTTAGTGAACTCCGATGGTATGCCCGTTTTCCGAACCTAACCCAGTTTTTGTTTTCCTGAACCCAACAATCCCGTTCTTTCTAAGCCAACCCAGAGCGCGGTTCGGGGCGGCTGCCAGCCGCAAGGGGAGGCAGGGGATCTTCCCACACCGTGCAGCGGAGGAAATGCGCTTTTCCTCCGCTGCTCTCCCCTTCCTCTTCCCGTGAAATGCGCTGTTTGTTTGTTGTGTATCTGTGTGTGTGTGTGTGTGTGTGTGTGTGTGTGTGTCTTTAAGTGGTCGTGTCTGATTGTAGGTGTCTGTGTGTGGGAATGTTGTCTTTCTGCACCTGCTATTCCCACACAAATTTACAAAATTGTTACATTTCAAGCACTTACACCTGTTCTGATTAAGTTCTAAGAAATAAGCACCAATAATGATCCAGAATCTTGTTTCTATTTTTTTTACCTTTTTAATAATTGAATTTCCTTGTTTTATCACAAAAAACGAAAATGATCATATGGTTATAAATGTGATCTCACAGGGGTAAATGGCAAATATGAACCATAAATGATGTATATATCATTGGTAATTGAGCTAAATCTGTTAAGTATTAAGGCTGTGTAACCAAAATATGAACACCACACAAGGGTTACGGCTTCCAAATGGGATTTAGTTAGGAGCACATCGATCTCACAATCACTGAATCGTGTTTTTTCCCCACTTTTCCGTTTCGTGATTAGTGATCAAGGGCTCCTTTCAAGGCTGGAATATTCATTGATTGATTAACATGGACCTTATTAGGACAAATATGGGACGACCTTGGGAGAAGCGTGAGGCTCATGCAGGACTGCGTAAGGTAAGGCACGTCCATATTTATAACGAGAAGATTGCGTACCAGTGTGCGCCGCAAGGTGTTATAAATCAGAATATTGTTTTTGCGTATGAAAATTCTGACTTTTTTGCGCACCCAAATCTTCTCAGCTGTTGCCATTGTCTCTTCATGTGGCACATTATGTTTGGCACATTGTATGGGTCACTTCTTATATCATAACAAGGTAATACAATGTGTATCATCAAGTGATGACTGATTAACAGTAATGTAAATGCTAAATGCCCTAATACAGGTTGATAATACAACAATGCAAAGTATAGGCTCTTAACCTTGCAGTTTTGCACTCCAGAAAGTGCCACCCACATAGGGAGAGCCCCCACATAACAAATACCAATTTAACCCCTGTATTATATATATATATATATATATATATATATATATATATATATATATATATATATATATATATATATATATATATATATATATATGTATACACACACATACATTGTTGGGAAGGATACTTTCAAAACATATTCCGTTACAGAATACATGCCCAAAAATGTAAATTGTAACTTATTCCGTCACGTTACTCAATCTGAGTAACGTTTTCTCATTACTTGGATTACTTCCACATTAGCCGCTTTCCGACCGGAGGAATTTTTGCAGTTCCTAGAACACAACGTTCCTAGACCCTTTTTTTCTCGTGTTCAGACTGGACCAATTTGTGGATTATTAAGTTCCTCTGGCCGCAGTTCCTGTAACTCTTTCAGCTCCTACTTCAGGATTGGGTCTTTTCCGTTTTCCCTTTCCTGCATGTGGTGGTTAGATGGCTGTGATTATAATAACGGCCAGTGCGAATGCAAATGGAAAAAAACGGTTTTGGGGGAGAGTAGTTAGTAGAACTGTTTAGAAGTGGACTGTTCCTATAACTACGTTCCTGTAACTACTTGGTCGGAAAGAGGCTATTAAATTGCATTTTATAGTGTAGGAATGCGGCCATCACATACAGCTTACTAAACAGGCCTATTATGGTGTGTTCTTCTGTTCCAACGAATGTATACCTGAACAAGCAGATAGATTTTTGTATTTGTAGTCCCGAACTGCATACTACAAAATGTAACCTACCACGAGCTAATTTTAGCTAGCGTTAACGTTAGCTAGCATGTCAAACGGGGCTAGTCAGTCTTTCAACCGCTCTGGGGCTAGTAAATCAGCACGTAGGAGAATGTGTGTGTGTGTGTGTGTGTGTGTGTGTGTGTGTGTGTGTGTATATATATATATACACTCACCTAAAGGATTATTAGGAACACCATACTAATACAGTGTTTGACCCCCTTTCGCCTTCAGAACTGCCTTAATTCTTCGCGGCATTGATTCAACAAGGTGCTGGAAACAATCTTTAGAAATGTTGGCCCAAATTGAGAGGATAGCATCTTGCAGTTGATGGAGATTTGTGGGATGCACATCCAGGGCACGAAGCTCCTGTTCCACCACATCCCAAAGATGTTCTATTGGGTTGAGATCTGGTGACTGTGGGAGCCATTTTAGTTCAGTGAACTCACTGTCATGTTCAAGAAACCAATTTGAAATGATTGGAGCTTTTTGACATAGTGTATTATCCTGCTGGAAGTAGCCATCAGAGGATGGGTACATGGTGGTCATAAAGGGATGGACATGGTCAGAAACAATGCTCAGGTAGGCTGTAGCATTTAAACAATGCCCAATTGGTACTAAGGGGCCTAAAATGTGCCAAGAAAACTATTTAGCAAGAAAACAAGGCTATTTAGCAGCGCCACCATGGCTCTGTCCAGCGCTCAGCGATTGTGATTGGTTTAAAGAAATGCCAATAAACCAGAGCACGTTTTTCTCCCATCCAGGAATGCTGTGTGGACTCTGCAGCGCTGTGGAGGAAGGTCTGGACATGCGAGACTAGTGTGAAAGTGTAACAGATACTCACTTGCTATGACTATGGGCCCAGATCCTTATGACCTGTCTCTCTTAGTTACCTGTTATAGTTACGCTGTTATAGTCCTAGACTGCCGGGGGACTTCCTTCCTTTGACACACTGAGCTGCTCTCTCCTCTCCCTTTCTATTACTGTTTCTATTACTGTTACTATTACTATTACTATTTGTGTGCAGCCCGTCCCAGAAATGCTTGTTACTAATCCTAGCTTCTGGGGAGTTTACTCCCCGGAGTCCTTATGCTTTTTTCCCCAGCCGCATTTCCTTGGAGAACGTTGGCACCAAGACCCTGGTTGCAGCTGTCGCGTGGTCCTGCTGCACTCCCTGCTGAGCTCAGCGATGCCCTGCAATGTCATGCTGCGCGTCCTGCTGAACCCTGCAGCTTCTCCGCTACATCCAGTCACTGTTCCATTATTAATGTGACTACTATCGCCACTGTTCATCACACCCCCAACCGGCTCGTCAGACACCGCCTACCAAGAGCCTGGGTCTGTCCGAGGTTTCTTCCCAAGAGGGAGTTTTTCCTCGCCACTGTCGCACTGCTTGCTCTTGAGGGAATTACTGGAATTGTTGGAATTGTTGGGGCTTTGTAAATTATAGAGTGTGGTCTAGACCTACTCTATCTGTAAAGTGTCTCGAGATAACTTATGTTATGATTTGATACTATAAATAAAATTGAATTGAATTGAATTGAATTGAATAGAAGAATTTTAGGTTTGACTACTGGAGCACAGAGATACTAAGACAATGGTGCTTTGAAGTTGAACAATGCCGGCTTTTTATATAAAGAAATGGTAAATGGATCCACATTCAACAGACAATTTGATAAGGACAACAGTTTGAATACCAAGATTTACAATTTTGGCAAATAAAGATCCTACAATCCCTCTTTTTCTATCTTTTAGGTGCACCTTTCTAACCTGTGTCACACTACACTTCAGGATTACAGTTCGATGTTCAAGTTACTATGGAAAATAAAATAAAAATACACATACATTCATTGAAATCACAATCATATACCCCTGTATAACCTAATACTGTACAGTCTTAAGATAATTGAGCTGGTAAGACCAGTGTATGTTTCAGTCCAGGTGTACAGAAATGAATTTGTGCAAAAGCTGTCCTACTGCACCAGCGGATACAGTGTACATGAACAGACTCAAAACTCTTCCAGACTCCCGGGGGGGGGAAGGCTCGCCATCAATCCTGGGTGACACAACTTCACCAGAAGAAAAAAACAAAACACACAAAAAAACCTGACCTGTCAATAGACAGAGTCAGAGAAATATCATAAGTATCAATTATGTCAAACTATCAAGTTCAATTAGTTATTTACCATAATTGATAAATAATAACAGCATTACAATGAACAATGTAAAACTAGCTGCTTTACAATATACACAAATTCACATTTTCAAAAGAAATACACAATATACAAAAGTGCTGTGTTAACATTGGAAAATAGAATCTCATTGAATCAATATTCTCACCGATTCTGTGGAGCAGCCTGGACACACCCAAAATGGCGGTAGCCAGCACAACCACGAGATCTCCACAACTAGCGAAATAAAATTAAACTTACTAAACATATGCACTCTTTCACAGAATAAAAATAGCGAACAACACTTGATAATGCATCTTAATTCACAATGTAGGTGTTTTACCTTACTTGTCGAACTAGTTGAAGAAAGATAACACGGAGGAAACTCCTGCCGCGTTTTTTTTGTTTTTGCCCAACAGATTCAATAGCGAAGCAGTCAAGTTCCAACGAGGCCCCGCGGATGCAAAGACCCGACTAACCGTCAACTATTTTTGCAAGATCTAACACCAATATATTTAACTTCTCAAGCTCTTAACAATAAAACAGCAGGATTTATCCGTACACTCTGTTATCTTTCCTCACGTTAGTCTCTCTTCCGCAGTTTTTTTAGCTCAGACAGGTAGGCTGTGCCATTATTCCTACTTGTGCCTGATTGGCTTAAACAGACATGTCAGTCACTCAGTTTGCTCACTGTGATTGGACAATGGCTCAAACCCACAGACCTACATGCAGTCTCTAGCAACTTGTCTACATTCATGCATCTAGTGATTTAATTCACCCATTCATTACCACAATACATATACACATATAAATTTCTTTAGCCCAAAAGTCATGTGGGTTACAAAAGGAACCCTACTCCTAAAATAAAATAAACCAGGTTCTCTTGAACTTTTATGCTCTTCACTTCTGCAGATTGTTTCCCCCTTTATTTCCCCTAAAAACCCTGTTTACGTTGTTCCTACCTTTCTCTTCATCATCTTCACTCTTCACAAGGACAGGAGTGAATGGGAACTTGGTGATATCAGCCTCCTCCAGCCCTTGAAGCTGCTCTCCCTCCTGACTGTTCTGTTCCTCCTGTTCCTCTTTAATGTGTAGGAGGGGGGTCCTGGCTCCTGCTGGTCCACACTGGAGCTACACTCCTGCTGCTCCTCTTTAATAACAATCTTGCTTTTGTTGTCTGGAGGCAAAGCTGTAACACAGACAGAAGTTAAAGTCAGTTAAAGCTTAGAGATTGCAGGGTTTCCCCCAGAAAAGTTGTTCGGCTCGGTGGCCAGTATGAAAATGAGACTCTAAAAAAGCTATAGGATTCCATAGGTTCCTACATGAATTCAGTGCTACAAGCTAACTGGAGATTTTAAAATATGACTATGTCTAAGTACCGGTTAAGATGACTTGAATTGTCATTATGTTTTTGTATGTTGTATTTGTTCTTGTTATAGACACACACACACAGACACACACACACACACACACACATTCATACATGTACTGAAAAACTGTTTTGTCAGTTAAGTAGAGATGCACCGATTACAACTTTCTAGGCCGATTCCTATTTTCTTTGAGTTAGGCCAGCCGATACCGATTTTAACTGATTTGGATTTCATTTTTTCTAACCACTTTACAGCACACACAAATATCTTTTCTTTAATAGAACATTTTACATAGAAAATTTTTTGAATAGATAATCGATCGCTATAAAATAGAACTATATAAATTACTCCTGGTGTGGGAAATTCACACACATCTAAAGTACAATGTTAGAACCATTTCCTTCTTTTCACATCCAATATCCAACTTAATATAATAAATATAGCCTTGCAGTATAAAGATATTTCTCAAAACACACACGCAGGCTTGTTTGAATGTCAACAGTAACGTTACCTGAAAACATAAACGTCACCGCTCATTTTACACACAGTTTAGCAACAAACTAAACGCTGGGGGAAGATTACTACAAGCGGTATGCACCCCCACTAACCTGGAAAGCGTTTTAAACAGTAACGTTAATACAGCGTGTCGGAGGAATACAGCCTCTCTCTCTTTTTTTTATTTTTAATACAGCGTCTCTTGCAGCCGGACGTCAGAGGCAGAGGGACAGTCACTGCAGCGTTCTTGTCTCATCTGGGGTCTGATAAACAGTAAATTCATCAAAGTCAGGGTGCCCAACGCTATTTTCCAATAAACTGTAGCTGTCATATTTCACGGGACCCGCGGTTTTCATGTTCCACTTATTCAGCCTCAGAGGGGAGAGAGAGAGAGCGGCTGCAGATCAGTCGAGCAGACGGCTCTGCAGAGCCATGTATAATTACGACTTTATAACATTTCATAAACAGCTGATTGAGCGGTGGTGCGCTGATCTTGCGCAATGTTAATCATGCGGCGCCCGAGTGCATTTGACCGGCATAAAATCGGCATATGTCAGACTAACCTGCTGGTCGCCGGTCATGGCCGATCACGTGAAAATCGGCCAATTCCGGTCACCGGCCGGTCAATCGGTACTAGGGGTGGTACGGTTCACAAAACCCACGGTTCGGTTTGTATCACGGTTTTAGGGTCACGGTTTTCGGTTCTGTACGGTTCTTGTTATTTTTTCTTTTAATCTTTAACACTCCAGAATATACTTCAGCATATGATATATAGCTAAAATTAACATATTGAATGCATGTTGCACAAAACATGCACACAGTGGCAGTTCTATATATTGTTTTATTTCATCATAGGTACCATGAAATCCAAAATGTTCCCACACACCAGACTATAAACGACGCTGGCGCATCCTCCAGCTCTGGGCAGCCTCTCTCCCACTTGACATTTCTGCAGGTGACGTGACGTGACCTGCAGCGGCACCCCACTCCACTTGAGGAGCGGTCGGCTCGGTGTCTCTCAAAATCTGACGAAAATCTTTTAAACTGACCTTTGTCGATCTGAAATGAAGACAGATTCAGCAACTGCACGGCCTATTTCTCGCTTAAAATGTTTTCACAAACACGTTTCGGTGAACTATTTTAGTACAATATGAGATCGTATTCTGAACGAGCCGCCATGACAGTCTATTTTGAAGTTAGGGACCAGCCAGACCCATGTGACGCGATCGTCCAATCAGCTGCCATGGGTTGCGTTTGTCACGCCCATCCCGCTCGTCATTTCCAGTTAGTGTTTTAACATAGGTGTATAAAGTGGGCACTACGGCAGTAAGAGGTTAGTGCAGCTTAACAGTGTACTGACGAACCGTGCGGTACACACATGCTCCGAACCGAGACTAGCGAACCGAGCGGTTCGGGTGTTTTTTCATGAACCGTACCACCCCTAATCGGTACATCTCTACAGTTAAGGGAAATAAATATTGGAATAGCCTGTCCCCCACAATAAGGGTCCGTCCCACATACATCAATTTTAAAACTAATTTAAAATTTTGGCTTTTAGAAAACCAAAGATGCACTCACTTTTAACTGCATCACACATTTCACTGTGTAACGATCACATGTTCTGTTGTATTTGGTCTTGACTGTTGTTAGTGTTTGTCTTGCCTCTCAAACTATGAGGATGTTGCATGCTTGTTAGTTTTTTAAGTTTTTCTTTTTATGTATCTGTCTAGGATAAAATATAGATAGATAGATAAATGAAAATTAGCTATGGTGCTAACTAGCATATTTAAATTGTGTACTTGTACTGATGTCCATTAATATGCACTGTAAATAAACAATTAAATAAATACAGAGACACACACTGAGACACACGCACGCAAACACACACTTACACACAGATAGACACGCAAGCACACACAGAAACACAACCACACACACACACACACACAGAGAGACACGAGTGCACACACAGACACACGCACACCCAGAGACGCACATAGACAAAACCTTATGTTATGTAACCATAACCTATACAGTCCTAAGGGAATACCTATTAAATAAGAACCTGTGTTTATCTAGAAAACAGCCCCGAAATTCCCATCACCAACCCCACCAGACTCCATGTAAATAATCAGTACTTTTAGCGTGTATAGAGCCAGCATATTTCCACGTGTGAATTGTGTGGTGATTGTTGGAACAGTGGAAAGACAAACCAAGACGACTTTTGATAGTTTTATTGTATTTCTGACTGTCCACTTTGAATAGAGGAGTATGTTTTACGATGATAAAAGTACTGATTATTTACATGGATTCTGGTGGTTTTGGCGAAGGCCTGTTAAAGAGCGAAGATTACAATAGAGCTTATGAACAAATGCTTATTTACATACGTCCTATCATCATATCATTGCTGACAGAACAGATCACAGGAAGGAGAGAAAGATCAACTGAAGGTTTAATGACCAAACCTGCTCTGTGTAACCGAAGCTGAGGACTGAAAACAGCGTCCAGTAGCTCCCGTTGTCGCTCGTTCTCAAAGTTCCTCCTCGTACTCTGCTATTGTTCTTTCAAACTGCCCAAATATCTCTTCAGCAGCCGCAGTTAGTCGCTGCTTCACCAACGCTCTCAGCATCTGGACTTTACACATTTTACCTCTTTCTCAACACAACAAAGAGACTCTGCTAGACGCCATCTTGTTCTATTATATTTTTTTTGACTACTTTCATCATTAAATGTTTATTTTCAACTCTTGCCATCTTGTTCAAAGTGTGAAGTTACGGTGCGTTCTTTTTGTCCACCGAAGTCAATCTATGAGTCGTTTCCCAGAGTTACGAACTGGAAGTTGCAAAAAGAATGCCACCGAGGTCGTATATACGACTCGTCAAGTCGTCTGAACTCAGAGGACCCCGAGTTCACTTTCAAAGATGGCTACGTCGTGCATCACACGTAGTAAACATTGTGGTTTTCTACAATTTTAAGCACTTTTGTCTTTGTTGTAACCAAATGGTCTTCTCTTTCTGCTCTCAACGAAGGCGGTCGCTTTCTCCCTCTCCCTCCCAGGCCTACCCTGCTTGCTATCTTGTCTCGTGCTGTCTGCTGTTTCTTGTACTTTTAGAGTCTCTCTCTCTGCACTGCTCCTAAACTACGAATTATGGATTTGATTAACTGGTCTCTCGGCGCAATTGACACCATATTCTCGACGAGAAGCTCGGGTTCGGGGGAACCTGACTGCCCTGCCGGGACGTTCGCAGCCGGCTACACGATGGACGTGTGGGAGAGGTGGCGGGTCGTGTGTCTGGCGGTTCTTTCCGTGGAGGACATTGAAGATATCTACCTATTCGGAACCATGATAACAGGTCTTTTGCTGATTGGCTCAGGCATTGCCCTGGTTTATCGAGAAATTAAAGTGAAGACGGGAACAGAGCAAATTACCAGGCTGCCCGTCATGGTTGAAGCTGTGGGCAGAGCTGTCGGAACTCAAATTGTGACTCTGAACTCCATGAGCCACAAATTGGATACTGTGATTATCATGGGCCCAAAATTGGATACCATCTTGGAGAGACAGTCAGCTCTGGACAAGCTGGACAACATCTTGGGGAAACTCACAGTTTTGGCAAGGAAATTTGATCGTTCCGGAGACCAGAGGGGACATTTCAGAGAAGTCGGGAGTGACTAACTGCCGGCTCGCTCGCCCAAGACAAAACAAATTCCAACCTTATCTTTTCGGCTCCTGAACCGGCGCTGGCCTTGGCCAAGGCCGGTGTTGAATACTCACTCCCCTGGAGCACTAGCGCGAGGCACACTCTTCATTTCCCCACCCGACTCCCACTGACACCTGTTGATTGTTGACTTCGTACTGGGTCCTGTTTCAGGGCTGACTCCATGGCAACCGGCTGTGTATCCGCAATGACAATCGTGCGGACTAGGTAAACCAGATTAAGGGGCCAGACGTAGCTTGACTTAACAGGCCTACACATACACGAACTTTGACATACATACAGATTTGCAACCACACCCCAGCCCCTATCCAGCGCCTTCACCGCTTCTTCCCCAGTCAGGCGGGCAGGTCTGGGGCCAGAGCCTTTGTTTGGCTGCAGGACCAGATGTCTGTTTGCCTGCTCCTGACTTTCGCTCTACTCCATCACCCCCATCCCGATACCCAACATCCCACCCCACGCGTGTCATGTTATATTGTTATGTTGTGTTATGTGCAGCAGTGCAAATGTACTGTTATGTGGTGTGCAGCAGTGCAAATGTATTGCTTGTGTGCTTATGTGCTGAGGTGTTTTTCCTGTTCCCACACTGTTCTTATCTTTATGAGGATAGTCTGAGAGCGGCTTTTTTATTTCCCTCTCCTCTCCCAATGTCATGCTGCATCTGTTGCGAGAGTTAGGAGAGAGTTGAGATGGCGCCACATATGGCGACTCGGTGTGTTTGTGCATGTTGCTTTAATGTTTTAATGTGATTTGCACTTACGATACCAAGACACATCCCTCGTGTGTGTAAACATACTTGGCAATAAAGCTTTTCTGATTCTGATTCTGATGAAGAAGTTGTACACATAGCGCTGTATGCTGCTACCTATAGGCATGTCGCTACAGTCTTATTAGGAGTTAAATATCGCCTAATTAGTTATTTTGTAGCTTGTGCAGCTGAAATTGGCTAGAGATGCTCGGTTGCTATATGACAACAATGGCTTTAAGCCGAGTCTTGAGCAGAAAGCAGAGCAGTAGCCTAACGTTAACGTTAATCAAAACGTAATTTTCATGTATCAAACTGTGAGATATATTTGTGTAATATGTCAATAACTGGGTGAATAGAATACTAAATGTTACTAAAAATGTTACAAAAATCCATCTTTTCTCCGACTCGTAGTATTGTGTGACAAAAAGAATGCAACAACCCGCGGTTATTCGTTTTTCACATGGATGTGACGTCACACTCGAGCTACTAGTCGCGATTACAAGACAAAAAGAACGCACCATTAGCCGCAGTGAAGACTACAGCTTCCGGTGAGGAATAGTTGCTGAGCTTCAAAATAAAAGTCCGGAAGTGTTTAGGCTAATTTGAAGAAAAAACAGGAAGCTATGATTAAAATACACATTTGAAGAAAGACAAATATGTAAATGCATTTCAGAGCTCTGAGAAAACAAAGAACCAAATTAAAGATGATGGTAGTTTGTTTACCCTTTATCTTTTAAAGTGTCTAACAGAAGACACAAGGTTTAATCTTGG
This sequence comes from Perca fluviatilis, assembly GCF_010015445.1. Taxonomy (NCBI): domain Eukaryota; kingdom Metazoa; phylum Chordata; class Actinopteri; order Perciformes; family Percidae; genus Perca; species Perca fluviatilis. The sequence goes on from NC_053116.1 coordinate 3,345,819, forward strand.
AGTGTAAAAGGGAGATGTCAACTCATTTTGTTGTTTGTACGAAGGTGAAGTTAATGATTATGTTTATATTAGAGCGATTATCAAATGATATCAGACCACTTTTTAAAAGTTTCCTCTAAAACGTAGTCTAAGTGCAATGTATAATCTATCTATCTATCTATCTATCTATCTATCTATCTATCTATCTATCTATCTCACAAACATACAAAACACAAATCTCTCTAAAGTTATTCATTTATTCATTTGATTTGCGCACAAAAACACAAAGAAGCAGTCGTTGGCAGTTCAAAACTCAGGCTCGCTCCAACATTATTAAATGTGTAGAAAAATCATTAGGACTGTGTATTGGCAAGAATCTGGCAATACGATAAGTATCACGATATGTGGGTCACGATTCAATATACTGCAATATATTTCGATACTGTGCGTAAGGCGATATATTGGGATTTTTAGTATAATTAAGTATAATTTTAGAAAAAATAATATTTAAAAAAAGACATGATTTTCATGAAAGTCAAAGAAGATTACTTTAGGTAAAAAATTCAGTACACAGAAAATCAAACTGCCAGTTTGGGATTGTGGATCACAGGTTTATATGCTAAAGTAGGCCAAAGTTCAGCCATAGCTTCATTGTTAGCTTCTAGCAAAAAGTCAGGCATTGTTAGGCACTGTTAGGCAAGGACAATAGTGGTGCCTCTCAGCATAGCCATCTAGCGGTAGGGGGTTTAAACACAACATAAAACGTAAACCACTGTCTTACATTTTTTAACATAAAAAAAAAAAAATGGAAAAAAAATTAGCTTTTTTTTATTAAAAAAATAAATTGATATTGCCTTTTTGAAAATCGATACAGTATTGCAAAATAAATATATCGCGATATTCAAGTGTATGAATTTTTTCTTAAACCCATACAAATCATAGTAAAAATGACAATCTCTGAAATAGTACATAAGTTGAAATACAACATACATAACAAAACAGAGGAGGTTTTCTTTCCAGGTTTGGTCCTTTGCACCCCGGGGCTGAGTCGGCTAATAGAACTAGCTATGCCGGCTAACCACAGCTGATCCAGAAAAATTGATCTTTTAATATATGAATTTTCACCATGGACGTAGAAGTGCTTTAAAACAATTTTTCAGGGGCTCAGTTCTTAGTGTAAACATATCTGAGGGTTAATATTAAACATATCTGAGGGTTGCTTCTTGCTTGTATAATTTACAGCAGAAGTTCTCTGAAAATCTCTTTTATATACAAGCTAAGCTGGTATTGGAACTGAAATTTCCCTAACCTGATTGTAATCGAATCTGGACCTCGTGAATTGAAATCGATTAAGAACATCATTGGCACCCCGTGCAATAACATCTGTGAAAAAAACAATAACTCACGTCTCCTGTTTCAACAGCCAAAAGAGAAGTCAGCTGGTAAAGTCAGCTACAAACTATTAAAAAAAAGGATCCAGACTCATTTTGTTTCTATGTTACAATCGTCAGCTGGTGGAAATGACTGAGTTTGTATGAGGCGCCATCAGGGACATTATGCCCAATTACCTTACACACGCACAAGTGAAATGCTCTCACACACTACTGAGCTGCTCACTTATCTTATCCAGTGCAAAAAGAAAAGAAAACTAGGTCGTTTATATAAAAAAAAGAGGGCCTATGACTGACCCCAGTGGGACCCCACACAAAATGTTTGCTTTGTGAAAACAGAACTTTTGATTGTTTAAGATTACTTAACTACTCTCATAACCATTGAATAACTGAACCTTGAAAGCCACAGGAACTTAGTTAAGTACGTTCCTGATTAACTTTATCAATGCTGATTTAATCCTATCAATAAGTTGTAAAATAGACCCAAAAATAATGTTGTTGCCCGTATAAAATGTTGTTTTCTCTGTTCAGTTCAACTGCTGACTGAAACTACTTCCAATCAGCATTGTCATCAGTCTCAGGATCAGAAGAGTCTCCAGTCTGGTCTTCAATCACTGGTTGTAAAAGTAGATGTGGATGTGAGTTCCTGGCTGGTTATGATACTGCATAGTACTCTCAATCAGCTTCTGTTTCCATCTGACCAAAACATTTGTGTGTTTTGACATTAGAACGCCAGGCAAATCTTTTGTTACAAACACTGCAGCTGAATCTTTTCTCTCTTGTGTGGACTGCCATGTGTGACCGTAAATCTCCACTCTGTATAAAAGATTTCTTACAGACTGAGCAGCTGAAAGGCTTTTCTCCTGTGTGAGTTATCATGTGTCTCTTCAGGGTTCCACTATCAGTGAAAGCTTTACCACACTCAGAGCAGCTAAAAGGTTTTTCTCCTGTGTGGATTCTCATGTGTTTTTGTAAATTTCCATTCTGTGTAAAATATTTCTTACAGACTGAGCAGCAGAATAGTTTTTCTCCAGAATGAGTCATCATGTGGGTCTTCAGGGTTCCACGTTCAGTGAAAGCTCTACCACACTCAGAGCAGCTAAAAGGTTTTTCTCCTGTGTGGATTCTCATGTGTTTCTGTAAACTTCCTCTCTGTGTAAAAGATTTATTACAAACACTGCAGCTGAAAGGTTTTTCTCCTGTGTGAGTTATCATGTGATCTTCCAGATCTGACTTGCGGCCAAATTTCCTCTGACACTCAGAGCAGCTGAAAGGTTTTTCTCCTGTGTGGATTATCAGGTGTCTCTTCAGATGTGACTTGAAGGCACATCTTTTCCCACACTCCGAGCAGCTGAAGGTTTTTTTACGTCTTGAATCATGTTTCAGAGAGTTTAAAGCTGACTGAGGTTCTCTGGTCTCCTTCCAATCACTACTGTCACCATTCTCAGGTTCAGAAGAGTCTCCAGTCTGGTCTTCAGTCTCTGGTTGTAAAAGTGGATGTGAGTTCCTGGCTGGTTCTGGTCCTCCACAGTCCTCTCCATCAGCTTCTGTTTCCATGTGTTTAGTGTGTCTTTGATGAAGCTGTGAGGACTGAGCTTCTTCTTCATCATCTTCACTCTTCACATGGACAGGATTGAATGGGAACTTGGGGATATCAGCCTCCTCCAGCCCTCGAAGCTGCTCTCCCTCCTGACTGCTCCATAGTTCCTCCTTGTCCTCTTTAATGTGTGGGGGGGGCTGTGGCTCCTGCTGGTCCACACTGGCGCTACACTCCTGCTGCTCAGGGCAAACCTCTTCTTTAACCACTGACAGCTGCTGCACATCTGCAGGAAACAGGAAACACAGAGAGAGACGTTAACACAGAGAGACAGAATCAACAGTACAGATTGTCTTTTCAAATCTCTTTACGTGGTAAAAAAAAAACTGGTATTTAATGTTTCTGCATTCTAACTTTCAGGCTGAGTGCTGTAAAGACTGACAATTATACCCAAGGCTTATCTTATTCTTCTTTAATTTTCTGGTCTGGTTTGAATCCTACTTAAAGAACAGGGACTACTTTGTGTCTATAGATAAACATCTGAGCGGACAAATATGAAATGCGGAGTTCTCCAAGGCTCCATTCTGGGGCCTCTTCTGTTTAACATCTACATGCTTCCACTGGCTCAGATAACAAAAGACAGTTGCACTGATTATTTGTCTATAAGCTTTAACATTTGCTGTGTGATCACATCAACACACAGTCACATGACTTCTCAAACCTGACAGGGGTTCTCCGCACTCCTTCAAAATGTCACAATTACGATCGGTTTCCATGTGTTGAGTTTGTCTCTGATGAAGCTGTGAGGACTTAGCTTCCTCGTCATCATCTTCACTCTTCACAGGGACAGGAGTGAATGGGAACTTGGTGATATCAGCCTCCTCCAGCCCTTGAAGCTGCTCTCCCTCCTGACTGCTCCACAGTTCCTCCTGTTCCTCTTTAATGTGTGTGTGGGGGGGCTCTGGCTCCTGCTGGTCGACACTGGCGCTACACTCCTGCTGCTCCTCTTCACCAACAACCACTTCCAGAACATTTTGAGGTAAAGCTGAAACACAGTGTGAATATTTGTACAATGTAACATCTACAATTCCATTAAACGTGGCAAAATCCAACACTGAAAATGATTCAGCAACAATTTTAAGAAGACTAGGGTTGGTTACCGTTTGGATTTTTACGATTCCGAACCGGTACTTTTAAAACGATTCCGATTCCTAAACGATTCCTAAACCGATTCTTGAAAAACATAAAAGAAAGGCTTTTTATGGAGTTTTTTTTTTTTATTGAAAATTATATAAATTTAACAATATATTAATGTTTTAAAGTACTTAAATATGTAATAAGTAAACCTAAGTCACCTAACACACAGCTACAATAATGTAACAAATAACAGTTACACTATTAACAAGTAACAACAAAATAAATGTTGAGTTAGTATGCCAACCAGCTTCAAACTTTAGCCGTTCTTTTGCAGAAAAGTGACCATATTTGCCTTCTCTGGCAAGATAGGACACCTCTCCTGACTTATAGCATGTCCTGCACAGGAGAAAACTCTCTCAGATGGTGTCCAAGAGGTCTGTACACACCCAGGTATGAGTTTGAAAGGGCAGACAATTTGGGGAGGCTGTCTCGCCTCCCCCACCACCAGGCTACAGGCTCTTGTCCTGAACGATAGACTAGCAGAGCAAGTGTAATATGTTTACTAGCGATCACGTGCAGTCAGTGAATGGTTAAAATGCTTTCACGTCCGTTTTGGTGAGCCCAGAGGGAAAATATGCCATTTTAAAAGTAGCCTACATTTACGGTAGCTAGCTAACGGTAGACTACAGAGAAAGTGGGATATTTTTACGTCCGTTTCAGAGCGTGTACAAAAAGCCGTCTATCAGTAGGGATTGTAGAGTGCATGTCGGGGGAATAGCGCTTCACACCGCGAGCGGGCACGTGCGCCACTTGGCAGAAAAGGGAGAAAGAAAAAAAGAGGCTGCCGCTGTCCAGAGCGACAGAGGGAAAATATTTCAGTCGGAACCAAAATGAGGAACCGAAATTTGAGTTCTAATCCGGTCTGAATACTACCGTTTGCGTAGGAACCGGTACCATAGTGGAACCGGGTTTCGGTACCCAACCCTAAAGAAGACGGTTCCTCAAATTTAAGGATATGTTGATTTTGTTTGTCTTCAATGGCTGTAGACTAAATACAGTACAGGCCAAAAGTTTGGACACACCTTCTCATTCAATGTGTTTCTTTATTTTCATGACTATTTACATTGTAGATTCTCACTGAAGGCATCAAAACTATGAATGAACACATATGGAATTATGCACTATACAAAAAAGTGAAATAACTGAAAACATGTCTTATATTTTTGATTCTTCAAAGTAGCCACCCTTTGCTTTTATTGATAACTCTGCAAACCCTTGGTGTTCTCTCAATGAGCTTCATGAGGTAGTCACCTGAAATGGTTTTCACTTCACAGGTGTGCTTTGTCAGGGTTAATTAGTGGAATTTCTTCCCTTATTAATAAAAAAGCAAAGGGTGGCTACTTTGAAGAAACTGGAATATAAGACATGTTTTCAGTTATTTCACACTTTTTTGTTAAATACATAATTCCATATGTGTGCATTCATAGTTTTGATGCCTTCAGTGAGAATCTACAATGTAAATAGTTATGAAAATAAAAGGAAACGCATTGAATGAGAAAGTGTGTCCAAACTTTTGGCCTGTACTGTGTATCTGGGTTTTTGTTAGTAGATAACAAGCCTTTGTTGTTAGTCCGAAGGAAGCGTAGCTCTAAGACGAAGCCCACGGTTCACCACAAGTTTCTAAAGGCTGCTTTAGGCTGCATTCACATGTCCTGCATTGCTGCTTCGGAGTAGATTCGACACCAGGGCCGGTTCTAGCCTGTTATATTAGGGTGGGCAGGTAGAAGAAATAGGTGGGCTGAATGCTTATTAGTTAAATGCAGGGTTTCCCCCTAACCCTTAGGCGCAGCGCCTTACTGTTTTTGCGCACTGCCTACGCATACAAACGTAAAAACAACGGGAGAGCATTTGGACAATGAGCCGACCGTCATTATTATACATCCAGGGAACTGACGCACGGGACGGGCGTCCACTCGTTGTCTTCGGCACACACGTGCCGCGTGATAGCTCACGTACATAGCGGCAGAAACAGTGTCACACAGGCACACTGGCACACAGCCACACAACCACACACACTTTGTTGTTTGTTATGTCAGTTATTGAGCTTTGTGTGCAGGATTAATAATGCCCTAGGGACGTTTTAAGCTGTTTATGTTGTTTTTCCGCATGGATTTTTTCAACATTTTTGGCTTTTTTCCCCAAACATTTTGAAGTTTTCAGCAATTGTCACCTTTTTTTCTGACATTTTTTTCCAAGTTTATGTTTACGTTTTTTTTTGTCTCTTTTTCAATATTTGATGTTTTCAACTTTTGTTTCTTATTTTTTTGGCACTTCTTTCGAGGTTTTTTTGACACATTGTTTTTTTTTTTATATACTTCAGCGCTAACACAGAAAGACCCTAATTGGCCCATAAGAAACATTAAAAAAAAAAAAAAATACAAGCAGGTGATTGGGTAGACTTCAATCCAATCAGCTGCTGCTTGTCAAGTCATGTCAATCATTTTCATTTATGTTATTGCTATAGATCCCTTGCAAACACGTGACCACGACCACGTGACGACGCCATGACGGACGGCAGAATCACCGGAAGCACAAGCTAAATTGTGTAGTAGACGAGCGGAAAGTTTCATTAGTTTCAAATAAATAACACTAAATAAAATGTAATAATAATAATTATACTATCTTCTTCTTCATGGCTTCTTCAGACATTGTTTAAATTCACCTACCCTGGTCCCTGTCTCGATCCTGCCGGTATCTAGCTTGCCCCGCTAGCCGTTAGCCGCCGTCCGGTGAGTGTAGTCAGCCAGGCTTCTGTGATAATCATCCCAATAACAATCCATGGAGCGGTGGTGGTGTGGCTATGTCTTCCAGTTACTGAAGGCTAGCTTTAGCTTGCGCTTGGAGCAGCAAGTTCATCTGCCTGTTGCCCCTCTGTCTGTCTCGTTCTTTCCAACTCTTGAGGCTAGTTCTTCGTCTGTATACTCGGATTCGAATAAATAAGGACGACCATATAACTCAAAAGGCTCTTCTGTGTGTTGTATATCTGCTATATTCTCCATAGTTATGTTACTCCAAGCTTCTTCCCTTGTAAACACATCTGCTCTTCACTCTTCACACACACTACGCTCCGATCGGCACACTACGGTTTACCTTTTCTTGCTACAACTAGCAGCTACTACCGCACTACTGTTTGTTTTTTTTAGGGGGGAATACACTTCAATACGTGACATATAATATTTTTTGTATGCGTGTTAAGTTAAATGATCAAGGGAACGGCTTACTTTTTGGGATATGTAGGTCAGTGAATAACCGATGATAGTTATGTGGGACCTGTTAGCAGGAACAGCTGGTTAGCACGGCAGCTAGCTGGGTGAGGAAGTTTTATTATTATTATTATTATTATTATTTATCAGTCATTTAAAACAGAAAGGCAATACATACACATGCTTGTGTTGGTGAGGATTACTCTGCAGATTGTGTATGTGACCCGTGAGAACAAGAACAGCGAGCCATAAACAGTATATAAGCAGCGAACACGTTCTCGTTTGACTTGCCGTCCGTCTACAGAATAGCTCTTCCGCCGTCCGTCATGGCGTTCATAATTCGCGGGAGTAGAGTGTGACGTCACGTGCAAAGGGTCTATTGCTAGACGGCATAGTGGCAAAATGACCGAAAGAAAGTAGCTATTAAAGTGGAGCACAGAAACGCTAAATACAATACTGTGCGCGTCGGGATTACTGGCGGATGTCGCTCCTTGCGAGCGTGGACTCCTATAAACCCTGAAAAGTTTCGAGCCAGTTGGACAATGTACACTCAAGTTACAGCCATTTCCTGTTTTGATGGGAAAACGCACAAAATGGCCGCCCCGCCACGGCCACGCCCTATGACGAAAAGTTTTTCTTTTAACAACTTTTCATCTTTAACTTCTTAAGATGGCACAGACCAAATTTGAAGTTGATTGGATTAAATCTCTAGGAGGAGTTTGTTAAAGTACGACATGTGGAAATGGCCAAAATCCCACTAATTTTGAACACTGAAATCAAAATGGCGGACTTCCTGTTGGGTTTAGGGTATGGCTCCAATTAATTTTTTTGTACATCTTGACATGTTACATATGTGTACCAAGTTTCGTGAGTCTACGTTAAAGGCACTGCAGGGGCTCAATTTTTTAACTTTGTAGGGGGCGCTAGTGAGCCATTTTTGTGCGCCTATTCCGGAAACCCTTAAAATACGTAAATTTTCACCAGACTTGATGCGACCGCCAATTTTGGTGAGTTTTTGAATATGTTAAGCCCATCAAAAAGGTGATTCATTTGCAGAAAATAATAATAATTCCTTCAGTTCCAATCGGGCCTTCTTCGCTGTCGGTGCCGCAATATGTGGTGCTGGTGTTGATTGTATGGCGCACCACCACAAATTAGTCTATGTGTGGAAAACACTGTTACTTAAAGTGATGGTTCTGAGTAATTTCACCCTAGGGTCCTTTGCACCATGACCTCGAGCCAAACACCCCCCCAGAAGCTTTTTTTCAGCTGGGTCGAACATTGGACGAGTTAGCGTTATCAGCTGAATAGCTTAGCGCAGGGGCTAAGGGATCCAGGTTTGTATCTCGTAAGTTACCCCACTGATAATGCCCAAAATGATACCAAACTTCTACACTAGTATATATAGGTTATGCACTCATAAAACGATGGATTGGAAAGTTTGTAAGTACACCAGAAGTTTATGTAAATAACACTTGCCTGTTGGCTTCTCGTCTCTGCTGCTGCTGCTGTTGCTACTGAGTGCTTAGGGCCGTCTATAAATTACAACACCGAAAAGAGATACACAGGGTATATACAGAAATCCTGGAGGTAAATTCAATACCTTTTATCATTTTTATATACCATTTTTAATACCTTCTCAATATTTTTTAAAACCAACACGCCATTGAGTTGCAGGTTTATACGGCAACACGTTTCTAACCATTAAACAGAGAAGAAAAAAATATATAAATAAAATACACCCTCTAGGCCAATAGAACAACGCAGATAGGGAAAGTCAACAGAATAGATTAGACTCGCTGACTTTGGAAACATCTTGCAACCCTAACCCATCGTGCATTCATTTCACCTTTAGAATAAAATTAATAGATTAAATAAAATGATAAATTAAAGCAGTTCAAAGAAACAAGCATTCACTGATGCATGATAACCACTTAAAAGTAATTGAACCTTCTTCTGTACAGACACGCAAATGAGTACACACAGAAAATATTCCATGAGGCAAGTGAAATACAAGAAAAAAGACAGACATACATACAGACATGCATGTCATTATAACCATTTGAAACTAAGTGAACCTGTGATCTCATGCTAAGTGCTTCAATTGAATTGCTTTTTCTTCCCCACTAGGGGTGCATACCGCTCAAAACCAACATGAAAAACGTAGCTAGTAATGTTCACGCAGCGTTTAGTTTTGTTGTTAAACCGTGTGTAAAAGGAGCGGTGATGTTAATCACTGATTTCCAGTAACGGCACCGTCTATTTGCTGGATGGTTTTAAGCCAACTGTCAGTAGCTAACGTTAGCAGATAAGCCCGTTGACAGCAACGTTATTGTTCATATTTTGGCAAAGTCAATGTTTCTGAGCGTAGCAGTAGTGGTCATAGTGACTGAAAGTGTGATGTGAGATGCTAAAAAGAATCTACGTACGCTGTTTTAAGGTAACGTTACTTTTTGACGTTCAACACCCCCACCCCCGCTGCAGAAAACAATTCTAGAGGAAACGCTGTCAACCATCACAGCATCTACATCGAGAGCTAGGAGTACATAGTATATTTTTTTCATCTTTGTGAGATACAAACAACTTTTAAACAAAGAAGTGCTGCTGCTGGCTAACAGTGGTCTTTGGAATTGGCTTTGAGTTCAGCTTTTCTTTGAGAAAAGAACAAAGAACGGCACTGAAGTCATTCTTAAAAAAGGAAGACGTGTTCGGAGTTTTGCCGACTCGATACGATAACTAGTTCCGCTATCTTCTTCGAGGCTCTGCTTGGTTGTAGCGTGCAGAGGGAATTTAAAAGACAACCGTTTATCCCGCCCCTCGGATTGAGCCCTGCCAATGGTGAGTTCCCAGACCCAACATCTTGATGTGGGTTTGCCTTGGCAGGCTAAAGTAGGCTATCACCCGATGCGGGATAGGATATAATATCAAACAAATGTACAAGATCAATTTAAATAGACATAATAAAACAAATGGACAACTCATAGTTTGCAAAAAAATCATTCAAAAAATTTATACCTCGGAAAATGGCGATTAATACCTTTTAATACCTTTTAATGGCCTTCATTTTTACTAATTTGATTTACTACCTTTTAATACTTTTTAAAACCGCGCAGACACCCTGGATACAACAAAAATATTTATTAATTTAATGATTAAATAAGGTAATGTCTCCAAACTTACCTCAATTATAACATGTCTCCTGCTAGTTATGCAGCACTTTAAAAAAAAAAGTAAAATTAATAAATATTTTTGTTGCATCTCTTTTTGGTGTTGTAATTTGTAGACAGCCCTAAGCACTCGTCTTACAGCAGTGACAACAACAACAGAGAGCAGAAGCCAGCAGGCAAGTGTTATTTACATAAACTTCTGGTGTACTTACAAACTTTACAATCCATCGTTTTATGAATGCATAACCTATTTGTACTAGTGTAGAAGTTTGGTATCATTTCGGGCATTATTAGTGGGGTAATATACAGAAATCCTGGAGGTAAATTCAATACCTTTTAATACCATTTTTAATAACTTCTCAATATTTTTTAAAACCAACACGCCATTGAGTTGCAGGTTTATACGGCAACATGTTTCTAACCATTAAACAGAGAAAAAAATAATAAAAAAATAAAACATACACCCTCTAGGCCAATAGAACAACGCAGATAGGGAAAGTCAACAGAATAGATTAGACTCGCTGACTTTGGAAACATCTTGCAACCCTAACCCATCTTGCATTCACAAAACACATATAGGTCTAGTTTAAACAATACAATTTTTTATAATAAATTAAACTACCCAACAATATATAGGCCTACAAGTCCATCTGAAATGTTTAGGCGATTAAACACTTGATTGTTGATTGACAGAACGGTTTGGTTTGTTTAAAAAAATTTGAGGATTTTTCCACATTCAGTACTTTCACTTTTAATACATTTTCCTGATGATACTTACATACTTGCAGGACAAGTACACCGAAAAGAGATACAACAAAAATATTTATTAATTTAATGATTAAATAAGGTAATGTCTCCAAACTTACCTCAATTATTACTTGTCTCCTGCTATATATACACTACAGCACTTACTTTAAAAAAAAAAGTTAAATAAAAAAATATTTTTGTTGCTCTTTTCAGTGTTGTAATTTCTAGACGTCCCTAAGCACTCGTCTTACAGCAGCAACAACAGCAGAGAGCAGAAGCCAGCAGGCAAGTGTTATTTACATAAACTTCTGGTGTACTTACAAACTTTACAATCCATCATTTTATGAATGCATAACCTATTTGTACTAGTGTAGAAGTTTGGTATCATTTCGGGCGTTATTAGTGGGGTAAATTACGAGATACAAATGTGGGTCCATTAGCCCCTACGCTAAGCTATTCAGCTGATAACGCTACTCTACGCTAACTCTCCCAATGTTCGACCCAGGTGAAAAAAGCTTCTGGGGGGGTGTTTGGCTCGAGGTCATGGTGCAAAGGACCCTAGGGTGAATTACTCCGAACCATCACTTTAATAAAGCTAAAGGTAATTACCAGCTTGCAGTTGAATTGTGAATCCAGGGAATTCTGCTTCTTTGCTGTTTATAGTTACATTTCCATTGTAATTGTGGCAGAGGGTTCTATCTGGTATTCTTTCCACTTACATCTCTGTTGATGTTAGTTTTGGTTGGACTACCAGTGTTTCTTGATCATAATTAAAGGGCTGCTTCTAAGCACTATGCTTGTTTGTATTTGTGTTTTGTTAATGTTCAAGTTTGTGTTTTTCCATTTTACCTATGTGGTGTGGTGGTAATTACATCATTCACTTAAATACATCTCTTTGGTCACCCCAAAAGTCCACACCTCCTTTGGCCGCCACTCCTTCCACTTCTCAGCTGCAAATGATTGGAATGAACTACAAAAAAACCTGAAACTCAAAACCCTTATCCCAGTAACAGCCTTTTAAGTACTTCTGTCTGAGCTCCTGTATGATGCACTGTTTTGCACACCCTTATTACATTATCTCTGTCATGCCCCATTGCATAGTTGCATATCTTCACCTGCACTGCTATCATATCCGTTTATGCTCTTTTGCACTAATCCATCTGCCCTGGCATGCTCAACTGTTAATCTTCCCACCATTGTTGTCATACAATTTTTGCACATCTACTGTTCTACATCACTAGACCACAATTGCACTAACTGTATATTGACTCTTTACTATATTTCAGCATTTATATAGACTGTCTATTCATTTATATTGTGTTATTATCTTACCACTTTCGCATATCCATCGATTTACTTATACCTCACTTTGCGCCAGCTCTGTAATAGCTACTTAATCTACATTTTATATGCCTATTGTAGTTTATATTTTTGTACTGTATTGAATGTAAGACATTGCAAGCTTATGCTTTATTCTTGGCCAGGTTGCCATTGCAAATCAGAATCTGTTCTCAACGGCCTACCTCGTTAAACAAAGGTTAAATAAAATAAAACAAATTGTTGGCTGTCTCAGTGTGTGTGTGTGTGTGTCTGTGTGTCTGTGTGTGTGTGCGCGCCAGTTCACCGTATTTGCGTGTGGACCATGTATGGCACTAAATACATTTTTCCAGTAAAGCAAAATGATTAAGGGGGGGGGGGGGCTCATACAAAGAGCAGCCTAGGGGCCCCTGACTACCTCAATCTGCCCCTGATTGTAACAGTGTAATATTCCCTTTTACCAGCCATGGAAACAGCTTCTATATACATGTATACACACAGCTTCTATATATTTCTTATATATTTGATATAAACGTGTTGAATTGTGGGGGTTTAATTCAACTTTATAGCATTTGAAAAGAAATTGAAATGGTTTCAAAACTGTTTCCTGACTAAAATGTTGACATATACCAGTCTATGATCTACTCCACATCCTCTGATTTTAATTGTTAGTCAAAATAATTCATAATTTGTGCTTTTTTTTAATACTCAGAAAGTAGGTATAAGTTAATATTAATGAGGTTTATTGACCATGAATTCCAGAAATAAGTGTAACACTAGTGGTAATAGGTTGGAATGAAGTTGGCTAAGAAGATCTAACACAGAATGGGGTGATCATTTATACTTTACAGACAAAACAGAAGGAGGACAACACAAGGGTTAACCTTCAACTGAGAGGTAACACGTTAAAATATATATAATATATATAATGCTTTAAAAGGTCCCATGGTATGAAAATTTCACTTTATGAGGTTTTTTAACATTAATATGCGTTCCCCCAGCCTGCCTATGGTCCCCAATTGGCTAGAAATGGTGATAGGTGTAAACCGAGCCCTGGGTATCCTGCTCTGCCGTTGAGAAAATGAAAGCTCAGATGGGCCGTTCTGGAATCTTGCTTGTTATGAGGTCATAACAAGCAAGGTTACCTCCCCTTTCTCTGCTTTGCCCGCCCAGAGAATTTGGCCAACCCATGAGAGAGAGGCATCATGGCTTTCAAATGAGCAAAGTGGCAGTTGGTCAAGGCCACACCCCCACCCTCCACCTTGCCCCTCCCTCTCTCCTCCTCAATAGCTACAGGCACAGAAATGGCACATCCAAAGGAAAGCTCATTGTGGGACTGGCTCTAGTGGCTGGAATTCTGCACCAAGGCTGAATTTTGGGAAAGAGACTTCAGATACAGTATTAGGGGACCACTAAGGTCTATAGAAAAGCATCCAAAGAGCACCATGTCATGGGACCTTTAATATTTGTAGTTAATTTTAAAATAATGCTAAATGGGATTGCTTGCTTCAATTTGGATGAAGAAGCAGCTAAAGGATAATGAATGAGTCTGAAAAGTGGTAACTGTGTCAGATTAGGGAATCTCAATCAAATTACACACATACACAGACACAGGTTTTCTAATTAAGTGTTTTTATCCATTCTGTGGAAACCACACTTGCAAAAGAATGACAGTGTTGCTGGCAGGACTTTAAGGAAGAGAAACACACACAGACACAAACACACACACATCATACACACACACACAAACACACACAGACACACACACACTTTCAGTCTATTCCTAGCATCGTTTATCACAGAATTTCAATGAAGAATTTCATAATGACTGCATGAACTTTCTTCATGTGACTTTACTGGTATCAAACCTGATGATACATAATACATCTTTGGTTTGTTGTTGTACAGCAGAGTAAAAGCATCAGCTTTAATGTTTTGGTTTATAATTGCTGGGTGCATGGACTTGTGATCTGTAAAGTGTCCCAAAATAACTTCTGTTGTGATTTGACACTATAAATAAAATTGATTTTAATACTGGAGCAATTTCAAAGATTGTTGGTCCCCTCAGTCATAGGGCCCAGGTTGAAAAAGACTAAACTAACCTTCAACTTCACTTATAGAGACCTGAAACATAACAACCGTGTTGTAATGCAGTGATTCATATTTTAACCAAAAGAAATACAGCAAGTACAACACGGGATACTTGTTTGATGAAAATCTGGTCTTGTGCAAGTTTTAACAACCGTGGGAAAGAGCGTGTTCACTGCTGTAGAAACCACACCTGCAAAAGACTGATAGTGTTCCTGGCAGGAGTTTAAGGAAGAAGTTTGTATTAAAAAAAACAAAAAAAAACAGCTTAAGTTGAACACACACACACACACACACACACACACACACACACACACACACACACACACACACACACACACACACACACACACACACACAGGAAAGATAGTAATCTTACAGTGAGGCTACTTGACGGAGGAGTGATCGGAATGAAAATATGACCTGATACAAAAAGATAGAGACGTTTCTATTGTTCAGCTCTAATGTCAGGAGACGCCAGCAGTCTGAACAGGATTAATGCTGCAGGACACACACACACACACACACACACACACACACACACACACACACACACACACACACACACACACACACACACACACACACACACACACACACACACACACACACACACACCAGGGCTCAACATAAAAAAAAATCCCCACTGGCCAGAGTTTTGCTGGCCCCTTCTATATTTTTACTGGCCCTGAAAGAAATATCATAGGTGTGATTGGCAAAGGACAAAAAAAGCAGGAAAATATACGCCGCACCTACCATGAAGCTTCAGAAAATGGTTATAACCCAGCCAGCCACTGCCACTGGATGTTTTGTCATTAGCAGTAAAGCTAGACCAGGGGTCATCAACTACATTTTTCCAAGGGCCAGAATTTTTTTAAGCAGACAATTAAATTAAAATTAAATTAAAATTATACCTAATACGCATCGTCTGGTTTGATAGTTTCACTTTCTTACTAAATTAATGCTATATTTTTGTACATGTATTAGTGTAAGCAAACCCCTAAAAACATGGAAAATCCATAATGATAACTAGATAGGCTACTGATGAGTGATGGTTAAAGTCTTGATTGGTGGAAAATACTTACAGAAAGAAAGGCCTGTTGTCAGGTAAAAATGTCACTGTCAAAGAGCCTGAAGTGAAAAGTTGTGGAAAACAGCAGCTGTAATGATGAATGGACTGATAAGCAGGCTAGCATTCGTCCTGTATGCCTCATTTGAAATAAGACAATGTTGTTGCTAAATAATACAACCGGCAACATCATCAAGAATAAAGAACGCGGTGTCATTCACGTGCATATTAAGTAGCCACATGTATTTGTTTTGGTCTTATAATACGTCCATAGGTTTACCGCTCCAGCGGAGAGGATGGCTCGTTTAGACAGCAGCTACGTTTACAAGAGTTTGTCCAAAGTTCAAGATTGGTTGCAAATTAAGATAATCAGTTAGACTACAAACTGATATCTTTCATTTTAGCTTGTTTCTAAAGTGCTATTTGCAGAGTAGAGCTGTGTTTGCACAGCGCGGTGGACAAGAGTGGACAGCGCAGACAGAGCAGACTGAAATATCGGTTTCTACATGTTTATGCCTGTACAACAGGTAGGTGTGTATTGAGAGTATTGACTCTTTAATCATGGAGGTTTTATTGTAGGCTACTTACAGTAACGAGTGTAGCGTTAGTTCATCTGCGCCATCGGCAGGAAATAATCCTCGGTAATGTTTCCAGTCAGTTACATGTGCTGCGTGAAGTAACGCACACACCTCGGCCCTGCTGTGTGTGTGTGTGCGCAGCGCGGGCATCACTGTTCAGAATCCAATCTATCTTCCAAAATGCAACGCTTGTATCCAAATGAATTGGTTATAAATTACCTGAGGTGAAAATGTGAAATGTTAACATTCACACGCTTTGTGCCACTCATACATACATATACATGTATACACACATAGTTTCTATATACATGTATGCACACATAGCTTCTATATACATGTATACACACATAGCTTCTATATACATGTATACACACATAGCTTCTATATACATGTATACACACATAGCTTCTATATATTTCTAAATATTTCAGACGTAAACGTGTCCCACCTGTCGCCTGGTCCGCTGACAGCTTCCTCTCAGACTTCATGTTAAAGTTCCTCGCAGCTCTGCGACCTGTTTCAGGAAATACAAACAACACGTTAGCAGGAGCTAGCTGCGGCTAACCTTAGCTTTAGCACCGACTCCCTGCGACGTTAAAATAGAAAACAAACCTGCTCTGTGTAGCTTTGTTTCAGCTTTTAAAACCACATCCAGCAGTTTGGGACCTTTCTTTCTTCTTAAGAAACTAAACACTGGCACACACACACACGTTACACAGGAAAGATAGTAATCTTACAGTGAGGCTACGTGACGGAGGAGTGATCGGAATGAAAATACGAGCTGATACAAAAAGATAGAGACGTTTCTATTGTTCAGCTCCAACGTCAGAAGACGCCACCAGTCTGAACAGGATGAATGCTGCAGGACACACAGACACACACACACACACACACACACACACAGACAGACACACACACACACACGTTACACAGGACAGATAGTAATCTTACAGTGAAGCTATGTGTGACACACACACACATACACACATACATACATACATACATACATACATACACTTACAGACTTTGTTGTGATTTTATGCTTGTTATGTCAGTTAATGAGCTTTGTGTGCAGGATTACTAATGCCCTAGGGAAGATTTCAGCTGCTTCTGTTGTTTTTCCGCATGGATATTTTTTAGATATATCAAAATTTGTTGTCATTTTCAACAATTGTCGCCCTCTTTTTTTAAGTTTCTGTCGCTCATTTTGACATTTTTGCCTCTTTTTCAACATTTGTCACTTTTTTTTGTCTTATTTTTTGGCACTTCCTTCAAGGTTTTTCGATACATTAGTGTTGTTTTTTAAATCTTGTTTTTTGTTGCTCAATGATTTTTAGTTTTGTTGCAAAAGAGAGAAAGAGAGACGGAGAGGAAGAGAGAAGAGAAGGAGAGGAGAGAAAGGAGTGAAGGAGAGAAAGAGACGGAGAGGAAGAGAGAAGGAGAGGAGAGAAAGGAGAGAGAGAGAAGGAGAGAACATTGTATCAGTGGAACATTCCCTTTTACCTGCCATGGAAACAGCTTCTATATACATGTATACACACATAGTTTCTATATACATGTATACACACATAGCTTCTATATATTTGAGATGTAAACGTGTCCCACCTGTCGCCTGGTCCGCTGACAGCTTCCTCTCAGACTTCATGTTAAAGTTCCTCGCGGCTCTGCGACATAGACAGTATATAAGCTCTGCGACTTGTTTCAGGAAATACAACAACACGTTAGCAGGAGCTAGCTGCTAGCATTAGCACCGACTCCCTGCGACATTAAAAAAGAAAACAAACCGGCTCTGTGTAACTTTGTTTCAGCTTTTAAAACCACATCCAGCAGTTTGGGACGGTTCTTTTTTAAGAAACTAAACACTGGCGCGTTTTACTCCGCCGTCTTTACCACGATGTGACACACAAACAGTTAACGTTAGTTCCGGGGACGGACGGTATTACGGGTCGTACCAACAACTTCCGGGCAGAAGTTTGTTTACTAATGTAACCGAGGGTTTCTTTTGTTGCCTAGACTCAGGTTTGACTATAAAATAAAGAAACATGGGCGTCCAATGTCGGAACCAAGACGGCACTGCACGTCCGGTCTCACTTCATTCAACCCCAACACAGTCAATACTACACTTTATCCACTTCCGCTTTTCCCTTCACAATAAAAGCTCTATGGTTTACTGCCACTTCCTCTTAACCCTCCTGTTGTCCTCGGGTCAAATTTGACTCGTTTTCAAAGTTTCTGTATCAGAAATATAGGTTACTTAAAACCAAATTGCCTCAAAAATAACATGGATGGTTCCATACAACCAGTGGTTAACTTGGCTTTTGTAGCCCTTATTTACGGGGAATGGTCGTCATTCAAAATCGCGCCGAAAAATGACTTAATGTGTTTTTACACCAACGGGGCTCTTTTCCAGCATATAATGTGTAAGGTAGGGTTGATTAGTTATTCAAACAAAGAGAAATACTTTACAATTCACTTACTTTATTATTTACCTTTTATTTCACCCTTGGAAAATGTATGAAATTGAACATATATTTGAAAATATTGGTTGGCAAATATGTAAACATCTTTTAAAAAAAGAAAATTATGTTGATTTAAGAGAATCAGAAACCACTATTATAGCCTTTTTAACAGTGACTGGCTTGCCCAGCTTGTTAATAGCTAGTGTATGTTCATTTTAGCTTCCAGTTTGTTAGATGGCACCAACATTTGGTCTAATCATAACTGGCCTGGCAACCCAAAGGCCAAGGTTTTGCTTCCTGATTTGTGTGCTGACTTATGATGTGGGGGTCTGGGGGTACACCCCCAGAATTATTTTAGCATTAAACACTTAATTTCCTGCATTTTGGTGAATTTGTATGCACCTATTTCTCGATTTTTCTGAATAAATAATATATAATATAAATATCTTTATATAAAGGGAAACATTACAATCAAATATAAAAACATAATGGAAAATATTGCAGTAAGGCTGTCAGGCATTCTGTATTGCTTTCATCTATTTATTCTCCTTTAGATCGACTTTTCTAATTATATCTGAGTCAGCACACATGTAGCCTAGCATCATTTACTCTTCCCTCCTCTTTTGCATCTTTTGTTGGGGAAGTAACCTCCGTAAATGTGCATATGACAATTATTCACCTCAGTGATCCATTATTCATTTAATTTATTAATAAACCCCTGGACTTTAATATTTCAGATGTATGAGCAAGATTTCTGCTCATGTCCAAAACTTTGTGCACATTCAAAATATAACTCATCCCATCTGTGCATGTAAATAAAGTTATAATAGGCTATTAGCCTACAAGAATAAAGTCACTATATTTCAGAAAATAATCTACCTGCACCGTAGTCTGCTGTGCTTTACGTGATTGCTCTGCTGATACGGTAGATCTCAGACCTTCTGACAGACACAGAGCCCCGTTTGAAACACAGAGCCCCATTTGAGACGTTTCGGGAAGTGGCTGTACGCTGCTCTACATCGGAGGTGGAAACCCAAAACTTATGGCAGAAATGCACGGAGCACAAATGCGAACATCTGCCGCAGCACGTCGACAGCTGAGCTCATCCATAACCGGCAATTTCCACTGGATGCGGAACGTCTGCGGAACGTCACCGGAACGTCACCGGAACGTCGACGGAGTCATTAGGTTTCCATTAAAGTAATGGTTTGGAGTAATTTCACCCTAGGGTCCTTTGCACTATGACCTCGAGCCAAACACCCCCACAGAAGCTTTTTTCAGCTGGGTCGAACAATGGATGAGTTAGCGCGATCAGCTGAATAGCTTAGCGCAGGCGCTAATGGATCCACGTTTGTATCTCGTAAATGACCCCACTAATAATGCCCGACATGATACCAAACTTCTACACTAGTACAAATAGGTTATGCACTCATAAAACAATGGATAGGAAAGTTTGAAAATACACCAGAAGTTTATGCCTGTTGGCTTCTGCTCTCTGCTGCTGCTGCTGCTACAGCTACCGGGCAGTAAGAGTGCTTATGGACAACAAAAATATGTATTAATGTAATGAATAAATAAGGTAATGTCTCCAAACTTACCTCAATTATAACTTGTCTCCTGCTAGTTATATTACAGCACTTACTTAAAAAAAAAGTTAAATTAATAAATATTTTTGTTGTATCTCTTTTCGGTGTTGTAATTTGTAGACGGCCCTAAACACTCGTCTTACTGCCGGCAACAGCAACAACAACAACAGCAGAGAGCAGAAGCCAGCAGGCAAGTGTTATTTACATAAACTTCTGGTGTACTTACAAACTTTACAATCCATCGTTTTATGAGTGCATAACCTATTTGTACGAGTGTAGAAGTTTAGTATCATTTCGGGCATTATTAGTGGGGTCATTTACGAGATACAAATGTGGATCCATTAGCCCCTGCACTAAGCTATTCAGCTGATAATGCTAACTCTCCCAATGTTCGACCCAGGTGAAAAAAGCTTCTGGGGGGGTGTTTGGCTCGAGGTCGTGTTGCAAAGGACCCTAGGGTGAAATTACTCTGAACCATAACTTTAAAGTCAGTGTGTGTATTTCCACAGACTGCGGAACGTCTGCGTCCCGACTCCGTCCCAGTTCCGTCAGTCCGCAGCCCTCCGGAGCAGATACGCAGAGCTTCTATTTTTGACGGACGATGGAGAGCTCCGCAGCAATTCAGCACACGGCAGATAGTGCGGGACAGGAAGTCGAGCACAGAAACAAAATAAATATCCGGTTAATTTTCAAAATAAAATACACCGTGCTCACGGCGGATCATATTTCCCTGAACTACACCTTGAAAACACAGCTCAGAGTCGTTTCCCCTCTACTCCTCTGGATGGAAACAAACTGTTGTTGGTTTTGTGGTTCTATTCTACGTGAATTCGCGAGAACTTGTGGGTCCTCGTGAGTACAGCTGTCAGTTACGGCTGCAGCCGTTCCGCAACAAATCCGGACCCAGTGGGTATTGACGGACGGCGGAGCACGCAGCAGACACGCAGCGGAGCCGGTCCGCAGCTGTTACGCATCCAGTGGAAATCCCCGGTAAACCTGAAGCTGCGCAACTTTTCAAAATACATTTGGGGTTACACTCAAAACATTCAGGGCTGAAGCCCCGGCAAAATGTTTGATGCTGAAGGAGACTGAGCTGAGCTCTGGCAGGGTGTGTTGTAGACCTGAGGAGGCGGAATTGCGCTCCGTTGTGCTCCGGCGCGCTCCGGCATGCTCCGGCCCAATTTAACCTCTGCATACAACGCTTTCTGCAAGTAAAATGAAGGATTGGATCATTACTCTCATTGAATTGTGGGGGTTTTATTCAACTTTAATAACCTGACTCCGCCAGATGGATTGCTTTGCATTTGCTCGGCATATCCATCTGGGAACTTTCCGTTGGAGAGCTTTTGGGAAGGGGGGAAAATACTGGTTAGCTGATTGGATAAACCATCTATCTATCACCACCTATGTTGGTGATAGACGGGCCAAATCAACCAATCAGTTCAAACTCTTGCCGAAACCAGTCGCGAGAAGAGCAAAAACATCTTTTCCTCCAAGAAAAGCCGCCAGTGCCGATTTTTGCTCTTCTTTCAATGAAGAAATACTTTCTAATTAGGATAAAACTTGCGCGATAGCTATGCTCATCTCTTCTGTGGAAGCTCTATCTCAAGATGCCAGACTGATCTGCGAGTAGAAAACTGGAGCTTGCAAGATCAGGACGGTCTCACGAGGCTACAACTTTATAGCATTTGAAAAGAAATCGAAATGGTTTCCTGACTAAACGTTGACATATACCAGTCTGTGATCCCCTCCACATCCTTTGATTTTAATTGTTGGTCAAAATAATTCATAATTTGTGCTTTTTTAACTCAGAAAGTAGGTATAAGTTAATATTAATGAGGTTTATTGACCATGAATTCCAGAAATAAGTGTAACACTAGTGGTAATAGGTTGGAATGAAGTTGGCTAAGAAGATGTAACACAGAATGGGGTGATCATTTATACTTTACAGACAAAACAGGAGGACAACACAAGGGTTAACCTTCAACTGAGAGTTAAGACATTAAAATACCTTACACTTAAATAACATTTAAGCTCTTCTGTGTTTAAAAAAATAATGTTACAACTGTAATGCTGCTGGAATCAGATATCTAGTTAAAATATCAGTAACAGAATGAATACATGAACAAATTATTTCATTAAGGAAAATATGGTATAGTAACTTGATCGATTGATTGGCAAATGTGTTTTGGGGTGATTTTGACGGTGTTCTCTGCTACAGGGTTGTGTGCATATTGAGAAATGACAGATTGACAACACTTTGATAATTGTAATTAAATATGTAAAAGCAAAGATCCTCTAAACTAAAGATAGAGCATTTCAAGCAGCGCCAACGGTATGAAACTGTACACACTTCCTGTCTCCTAAAGGGGTGTGGCCTTGCTTGAACGTGTAGTGAATCTAGTGTTCGAACTATACCATGGCCTTCGGGGGAACCCACTTTTTTTTCCACAGGGGGAGGGGGGTTGTGCACTTTCGACTTACAGTGACTTAGAAAGATACATAACAGCAGTGTATGCACTAGGCTACAGGATTTACCCTATTAAGCTTTATTGACAGGAAAAGATAGGTAAAACAGCAAACAGCCAGCCACAAATAGTCTATAAACAAAGCATCAGGCTGTCTTTGAGATTTCACATGAACAACAGTTAAAGTTACTCAGGCTACCGAAGAATATTATAATTCTTCCGTTCAATTCCTCCTTCCAGTCTCTCCACTGCTGGCTGTTCCAATTTAACGGGAGAGAGAGTTGCAAGACGGGTTAGGATCATCTTCAGCCAGAGAGGACATTATTTCGCTTCTTCTTGCGTTGTCACCCCGGCGGGAGGTGTCTAACAGGGCTTACAGCAGGTGAATCGGTCATGCTATTAACGTCATCGCTACACAATTTCTTAGTAGGCCTAAAACTAAAATTAATTAAACTGCCTTGTTTTCTTTTTGCCATGGCTATATGATGCTTACTGCAGAATGGATTTCAAGGACTTTGCGCACCTATTAATGGCCTCTGGTTATATTTTTTCTACGAATCTTTGAGTTAACATGTAGGCCTAGGCTACTAAACATGAGTTGAATTTGCACCGCCATGCCTTTATGCTCACAACAAGAATAGCATGTATAGTTATCTTTATTGAAGTGAATTAGGTTTAAATCGCCGTCCTGCATGAATTAATGATATTTTTGAAATTTTACACATAATAATCGACGATGATCACATTTCACAAAACTGAAATTGCACGTCAAAATGACACATTGTCAATATTTTGAGAGACCCCACAAAATTTCACAAATCACATTTTCATGTCTTATTAAGGGGAGCCGAGCTCCCCCTAGCTCCCCCGTAGTTCGCATCCTGAGTGAATGTCGTGTGGATGGATGAAAAGTTATATTTGAATCATTTATTTTAGTTTCAGAATGTTCTGGAGATATGTGGCTTTCAAGAAAATTGCCCAAAAATAACACTGGTGGTTCCATACATGCTCTTTGCAAGTAAAGTTAAGGATCAGGAATTTTAATTTATATTAAAATCTTTTATAGCATTTGGAAAAACATGAAATGGTTTCAAAACAGTATCCTGACTAAACTTTGACAGTCTGTGATTATCGTAACTATTTGTCAAAATAATTCATAATTTCAGCTTTTTTAACTAAAAACATAGGTATAATTTCATATAAATGAAGTTTATTGATTATGAATTCGAAAAATAAGTGTAAAACTAGTGATAATAAGTTGTTCTTAGTGGTGAATCCGGTGGGAGTGGAAAAAAAGGGCTGAAAAAAGCGTCTAACGTTAACGGTCCGCTGACTCACTGCCGCTGGGTCTAATTTCCACTAGATGCGTAACGGCTGCGGACCTGCTCCGCTGTGTGTCTGCTGCGTGCTCCGCCGTCCGTCAATACCCACTAGGTCCGAATTCAGGTAGAATAGAACCACAAAACCAACAACAGTTAGTTTCCATCCAGAGGAGTAGAGGGGAAACAGCTCTGTGCTGTGTTTTCAAGGTGTAGTGCAGGGAAATATGATCCGCCGTGAGCACGGTGTATTTTATTTTGAACCGGATGTTTATTTCGTTACTGTGCTCGACTTCCTGTCGCGCACTATCTGCCGTGTGCAGAATTGCTGCGCAGCTCTCCAGCGTCCGGCAAAAATAGAAGCTCTGTGCGTATCTGCTCCGGAGTCGGAACGCAGCCGTTATGTAGCCAGTGGAAATACACACATTGATTTTAATGGAAACCTAATGACTCCACTGCCGTTTCAGAGCCGTTCCGCAGCCGTTCCGCATCTAGTGGAAATCCCCGGTAGCGGTCCGCTGACTCACTGCTGCTAGGTCTAATGTTAGCGGTCTGCTGACCCACTGCCGCTTGGTCTAACATTAATGGTCTGGTGACCCACTGCTGCTGGGTCTAACGTTAGCGGTCCGATGACCCACTGCCGCTGGGTCTAAAGTTAGCGGTCCACTGACCCACTGCCGCTTGGTCTAACATTAATGGTCTGCTGACCCATTGCCGCTGGGTCTAACATTAGCGGTCCGCTGACCCACTGTCGTTGGGTCTAATGTTAGCGGTCCGCTGACACACTGCCGGTGGGTCTAACATTAGTGGTCCGCTGACCCGTTGTCGCTAGGTCTAACTGTTCCTACTCATTCTCTCCGAGAACGTCTCCTGAGGTGCGTCGGGCAGCTCTCCTCCCAGCGAGCTTCGACACAGTTTGTGGCCCCACTGACGTGTATTGTCACCGTGATAACAATCGCCATTTTGTTGTGTACCCATCAAATGACCACGGCAAACAGTCCAATGGCCTTTCTATCCATTTTATTTCTATGCAAGTACACCATGAAGACTCCAGAGACTGTTGATATTCACTCCATACAGATTTATTTGTTACATTTTAACAAACAAACCGAGCTGCCTCAGACACATCAAACGGCACCGGCGATAGTCGGTCGAATAGACAACTGAATCTAAGTTTCATATGACTCTCTTCTTATACAGTGTTTTCGGTGGTGTCAGTTGGACACATTCACGCCGACAGTTACCTCATGTTTGTTACATCTTTAGAGGGACCTGAACTGGTGATATTTTTACTTCTAACAGTCCTCTCATCTTCCTTTTCTTAAAGGGGTGATGGAATGCAAAACCGATTTTACCCTGTCATAGTTGAATAACGACAGTTCGGTGGGTAAATAGGACATACATAGAAGCTCAAAGTCCCATTGACACCCCTTTACTATGAAAATTTCATATTTTGAAACTGCCGCTGAAAACGGGCAAATCCCAACAAAGCTGGAAGTTGACGTCAACCTCCCAAAACCGGAACCTTTGTCAGCCCATGGGTGTATTAAGAGAACGGTCACGCCCCAACATTTACATAGGCTAGACAACTGACCTGAGATCAGGTAGTCTTCAGAATCTAGGTCGCGCATATCTCTGCTATTCCATTACAAAATTCACTTCTGAAACTTTTTTATGCAAGAAATCAACTATGTAAGGCTCAAATATGGGCCACTTTACGAAAATGGATGGCTAATTGCAAATTTCTTCCTGCTAGCTAAATGCCGGTGTGTGTGAGTGAGAGCACGGTCAGCGAGCTTGTTACGCCAGCAATCTGTTACCACAGGTTCCAGTTAATCTTTTAATGTGTGTAATTATAATGTGTTGAGTTATTTAAACAAACTATTGGGGAAATAAACGCCGCTTGTCCGCGAGTCTCATTGATAGAGCCTGCGGCTGGACGTAGCTCTATCAATGAGAGCTAGCTAGCCTCCTCTGTGAATTCCTCTGGAATTCACAAATATTCATTATCTTGAAATCGGACACCGTTGTTGGCTTTATAAAACCTTTAGGGAGATGTTGTATAAGTGGCGTGACGAAATTCAAACTGTAAATATACTCAAATTAAGGCGAAAAGGAAGCTAACTATCCGTGATTTGTAGCTAGGATTGAAGGGACAGTCACAGCTAACGAAACACCTAGTCTTCACAAATATTCATTAACTTGAAATCGGACACCGTTGTTAGCTTTATAAGACATATAGTTAGATGTTGTGTAAGTGGCGTGACGAAATTCAAACTGTAAATATAATCGAATTAAGGCGAAAAGGAAGCTAACTATCCGTGGTTTGTAGCTACACATAGCTAGGATTGAAGGGACAGTCGCAGCTAACGAAACACTTTGTCTTCACAAATATTCATTAACTTGAAATCGGACACCGTTGTTAGCTTTATAAGACATATAGTTAGATTTTGTGTAAGTGGCGTGACGAAATTCAAACTGTAAATATAATCGAATTAAGGCGAAAAGGAAGCTAACTATCCGTGGTTTGTAGCTACACATAGCTAGGATTGAAGGGACAGTCGTAGCTACCGAAACACCTAGTTTTCACAAATATTCATTAAATTGAAATCGGACACCGTTGTTAGGTTTATAAGACATATATTTAGATGTTGTGTAAGTGGCGTGACGAAATTCAAACTCTAAATATAATCGAAATAAGGCGAAAAGGAAGCTAACTATCCGTGGTTTGTAGCTACACATAGCTAGGATTGAAGGGACAGTCGCAGCTAACGAAACGCCTAGTTTTCACAAATATTCATTAAATTGAAATCGGACACCGTTGTTAGGTTTATAAGACATATAGTTAGATGTTGTGTAAGTGGCGTGACGAAATTCAAACTGTAAATATAATCGAATTAAGGCGAAAAGGAAGCTAACTATCCGTGGTTTGTAGCTACACATAGCTAGGATTGAAGGGACAGTCACAGCTAACAAAACACTTTGTCTTCACAAATATTCATTAACTTGAAATCGGACACCGTTGTTAGCTTTATAAGACCTTTTAATTCGATTTTGTATAAGTGGCGTGACATGTGTGTAACATGTGGTAACAGATTGCTGGTGTAACAAGCTCGCTGACGGCGCTCTCACTCTCACACAACGGGCCATTTAGCTAGCAGGAAGAGGGGAGTTGAAGGCCCTGGAGCTCTGTCAGGGCAGCGGTGTTGGTAGTCCCTGCTGTGGGCTGCAGCCGTGACCGAGCTCCAAGCACTCATAGCAGGCCGGGGTCTGTGAAGGAAGGCAGGCCGGGCGAAGAGGCAGCACCGGCGGCTGAACTCCGACACACATTCTTACCAAATTTGCAATTAGCCATCAATTTTCGTAAAACGGCCCATTTTGAGCTTTATATAGTTGATTTCTCGCTTAAAAAAGTATCAGAAGTGAATTTAATAACGAAATAGCCCGATAAACAATGTATAACTTTGCAGTGTCTGAAATATGAGAGTCTCCCATGTGTTTCTATGTAGTTTGCTCAAACCAATCAGCGCGTAGCTCATTCTGAATATTCATCAGCATACCATATTTGGAAGAAAAGCTCTTGTTCCAAATAGAGCCATATTCACAGGGTAGTTAAGGGCCTAATAAAATATCATTCGGGCAATTTTCAGCCCAACCAATGTTACATACCCCATTAGGAGACCTTAAGGAACAGTGTAAAATACCCTATATAATCATTCTATCACCCCTTTAACTACACCTAGGTCGTTGTGACCCAGACAATAACTACTAACGTACATGCTAGTTCTCACAGATGGTTTACTTCAAATGATTTCACTTTATTTCATCCTGGAAGGTACTCAGCATGTCCTGGTGTACCACATCGGTCACATCAAAGGATTATATTTCTTTACTTTTTTAGCTTTAACATGTTCTAATTAGTGGCAGAGGAGACACTATACATGTCAAAAGACCTTAATCATTTTGGTGTCACTGATCATATTAGCTTGGAACATAGCAATGCACAAGTGAGTTTATATAGTTTTATAAAGATCATAATATGTCCATCTCAGATTTGCTTCAAAGAGAAAACTCCTCCGCTCCCTGACAGGAAACACCTTGCTAGGCTAACTTCCCTATGCTAACTCCCTCAAAACTCCCTTTTTTAAAACTAAATATAGCTTTCAACCTGCACTTCTGTCTCCCTGACACAGAGAGAAAAAGTCTCCTCTCCGATACAGTTGGGCCTAAATTGTGCTTAAACAAAAAATTTAAAACATGAACCCAATGTGTATTGAATAAACTCCCATATTGATACACGATTAATAGTGAATCTTGCTAAACGTACGTTACTTGGAAAGAAGTGAATATATGTGTGGGCCCTACAAAATATCGGGTGGTTACAATTGTCTGATTTCTTGATTATAATTGATTATATGACAGACATTACAAGACAAAACAACATCTAATAAAAATTTTAAAATAAGAGTGTACTTTTTCCTGCCACACAATATACTGTATTTTCCGGACTATAAGTCACACTTTTTTTCCTACTTTGGCTGGTCCTGCGACTTATAGTCAGGTGCGACTTATATATCAAAATATATATAATTGAACATGTTTTTAAATGTTAATTCATACTGAAAACATTACCGTCTACAGCCGCGAGAGGGCGCTCCTGGCTTGTGACAACTAGAATGCTGCTGCTAAAGACAACTGAGAAAGAAAAGAGATTACAAACTGCAGGTAGTAAAATATGCAGCCCGAAAACGGTAATCGAGCAGCAGAAAGAAAGTTTGAAATGAGGGAGAAACTTGTGAGGGAGACTGGCGAAAAGGTGACTCTTACTGCAATGAAGAAAACAAAGAAAGCTAATCGGCTAATCGCGGGCTGAAAGCAAGACGGCCAGAGCTGGAGGAACGAGTCGGGAGGGGCTCGTCAACGGTGCAGTTACGTCTCCACGCCTTTTAATAAATCCATGCTCCACGCCCTGGTAGGTAGTTGTTCTGTGTGCTATTGTATAGTTCAATAACTGTTAATGTGTTACGTTAACATACCGGACACCTACCGTATTCAGCCTGTTGTTCTGTGTGCTATTGTGTAGTTGACAGATGGATTTATTTATTCTAAATAAATGCGACTTATAGTCCGGTGCGACTTATATATGTTTTTTTCCTCTTCATGACGCATTTTTTGACTGATGCGACTTATACTCCGGAGCGACTTAAAGTCCGGAAAATACGGTAATGTCTTCTATCTAGATGTTGATACATAAAGATTTTTGTTTGATGCTTGAGATGTTTTGCTTGGACTTAAAGGCACAAATGTTATTCCATGTCACCAGTCACAGGTTCAGAGGAGTCTCCAGTCTGGTCTTCAGTCTCTGGTTGTAAAAGTGGATGTGGATATGAGTTCCTTGCTGGTTCTAGTCCTCCACAGTCCTCTCCATCAGCTTTTGTCGGACCAACACATTTATGTGTTTTGACATCAGAACGCCAGGCAAATCTTTAGTTACAAACACTGCAGCTGAATCTTTTCTCTCCTGTGTGGACTACAGCCATGTGTGACTGTAATCTTCCTCTCTGTGTAAAAGATATCTTACTAACTGAGAGCTGAAACATTTTTCTCCTGTGTGGATTGTAATGTGTTTCTGTAAACTTTCTCTCTGTGTAAAATATTTATTACAAACTGAGCAGCTAAAAGATTTTTCTCCTGTGTGAGTTCTCATATGTTTCTTCAGATGTGACTTGAAGCCAAATCTTCTCCCACACTCAGAGCAACTGAATGTTTTCCTACGTCTTAAATCATATTTCAGAGAGTTTAAAGCTGAGTGAGGTTCTCTGGTCTCCTCCGTTTTACTCTGATGAAGCTGTGACGACTGAAGGTCGATGCATTTATGTCTTCTGACCTGTTGACGCCAGATAAATCTCTTGTTACAAACACTGCAGCTGTATTTTTTCGCTCCTGGGTGGATTCTCATGTGATCATTCAGATCTCCCCTGGTGCCAAATCTTCTCCCAAACTCAGAGCAGCTGAAAGGTTTTTCTCCTGTGTGAGTTCTCATGTGTCTCTTCAGATTTGACTCATGGTTAAATCTTCTCCCACACTCAGAGCACCTGAATGTTTTATTATGTCTTGAATCATGTTTCAGAGAGTTTAAAGCTGACTGAGGTTCTCTGATCTCCTTCCAATCAGCACTGTCATCAGTCTCAGGATCAGAAGAGTCTCCAGTCTGGTCTTCAGTCTCTGGTTGTAAAAGTGGATGTGAGTTCCTGACTGGTTCTGGTCCTCCACAGTCCTCTCCATCAGCTTCTGTTTCCATGTGTTGAGTTTGTCTTTGATGAAGCTGTGAGGACTGAGCTTCCTCTTCATCATCTTCACTCTTCACAGGGACAGGAGTGAATGGGAACTTGGTGATATCAGCCTCCTCCAGCCCTTGAAGCTGCTCTCCCTTCTGACTGCTCCACAGTTTCTCCTGTTCCTCTTTAATGTGTGTGTGTGTGTGTGTGGGGGGGCTCTGGCTCCTGCTGGTCCACACTGGAGCTACACTCCTGCTGCTCAGGGGGAACCTCTTCTTTAACCACCAACAGCTGCTGAACATCTGCAGGAAACAGGAAACACATTGAGGAAAACTGTGACTTCATGCTAACTAGGGGTGTGACAGTGTGTGTGTTCTAGGGCTGATACATGGCTTCAGCATCGACATTGCGCTGTGCATATGTGCAAAAGCACGCATAAGGCCACTCACTGTTACCACACCCTCAACCTTGTGCTGGCATATGGCATCGAAATTGAAGATTTAACAGTATTTCCGCAGAATCCTTTATTATCAGACCATTTCTTAATAACTTTAGAATTTTTATTACCCGACTATACAAAATTAGATAAAAGCTTCTACACTAGATGCCTATCTGACAGTGCTATAGCTAAATTTAAAGAAGATAGTCCAACAGCATTTAACTCAATGTCGTGCCTTAATATAACAGAGGACCTTTATGTTAACTTTAGTCCCTCCCAAATTGATAATTTTGTAGACGGTGATATGGCCTTGTTATGTATGACTTTAGACTCTGTTGCTCCCCTCAAAAAAACAAACGATGAAGCAAAAAAAACTAGCACCTTGGTATAACTCCCAAACTCGCAAATTAAAACAAATCTCGGGAAAACTTGAAAGTAAATGGCGTTCCACCAAACTGGAAGAATCTCGTTTAGATTGGCAAGACAGTTTGAAAACCTATAGGAAGGCCCTCAGAAATGCCAGATCAGACTATTACTCATCATTAATAGAAGAAAATAAGAACAACCCAAGGTTTCTTTTCAGCACTGTAGACAGGCTGACAGATAGTCACAGCTCTACTGAGCCATCTATTCCTATAGCTCTGAGTTGTGACGAATTCATGAGCTTCTTTAATGATAAAATTATAACAATTAGAGATAAAAATTCACCACCTTTTGCCCTCAACTTCTAATGGTTCACCTTTAAACACAGGACTGAACTCTGTGTCTCATAGGTTGATGATCTGCCTGTTTCAGCAAAAGACATTGCAGAAGAGACAAGACATGACCCAATCCTTTCCAAAAGTTCTTGATCTGACATTGTCATGATGGCCAAAGTTTGTGCCAAATCCAGATCTTAAACCATTCTATATGAGAAAGCACCAGTTGTCTACAGACCAGGGATGTATTCTCTGGGGGGGGGTCAAGGGTAGTTATACCACCAAAGTTCAGATGGAGACTGTTGTCTGATGTACATGATGGACATCCTGGAATAACACGAATGAAGGCATTAGCCCAAGTTACCTCCTGATATTCGCACTATCACAGATGTAGCTCTTTTTAGGTCCAAACTCAAAACGTATCTGTTCCGTCTGGCCTTTAATACGTAGCAGTGGTGTGACAATTTCATTCTTTTGTTTCTGTGTAACTTTTTCTGATTTTACTGTTTTCTATGTTCATTCTTTCTATTGTATGACATGTGTTTCTGATGTTAAGCACTTTGGATACCTGCTGGTTTTTGTAAAGTGCTATATAAATAAATTTTGATTGATTGATTGATTGATTAGCCCAAGGTTTCCTGTGGTGGCCTGGACTAGATCAAGAGATAGAGAACTTTGTAGGTCAGTGTGCAGCATGTGAGATCACACTGAACAGGTCTGCAGTAGCACCCCTCGATCCTTGGTCATGGGCTACATCACTGTGGGAAAGAATACATGTTGATTTCGCTGGGATCAATAAGCAACACTACTTGCTGGTAGTAGATGTCTATTCAAAGTAGGGCTGCACAATAAAAGGAAAATATCTAATTGCGATTATTTTGACTGATATGGCGATTGCGTTATGATTCACGATATTGGAGGGAATGATTGTTTTTGTATCATTATTCTCATTTTCATTGAAAATTATTAACATTGAAAGAAATTAAAATGATTATAGTGTGATTTTTGCGAGGATCTTTAACAAACAAAGATGTTTTCTTTTGTGTGTAGGATACGATTTGTACGATTTTGTCTCTGCAGCACCACAATACTTCATTCTGAATAGTTTGACACATATTTTGCCATTAACAAATATTGCGCCCCCCCTGCGATTTGGATATTGCACTAGTCCATATTGCAATTTCGATACAATTGCGATTAATTGTGCAGCCATAATTCAAAGTGGCTAGAAGTCCTGCCTACAGCAGACAACAGCTGAGAAGACTGTTCTCACATCTTCTCAGAAACCTATTTGCATCATATAGCCTGCCAAAGGTGTTGGTGTCAGACAGTCTGCCATTTTCTATCACCACACTACCATCCTGCGTCCAATGGAGCTGTTGTGTGAGCTGTGCAGACATTCAAGAAAGCCTGGACTTGACTGGAAGCACAGTCTGTGTCACCCCAGCAACAGCTTGCTCGGTTCCTGTTCACATACAGACACACTTCCCACACAGTCACCGAGCGCACCCTGGCTGAATGTTTCTAAAGAGACAAACACGCACTCGCCTGTCATCATTGAAGCCGGACATGTCGGAAGTAGTGCTCAAGCATCAGCTACAGCAGAAAAAGGCTCATGACAAGCGAGCAAAGCCACTCCGGACATTTAAACTGGGAGAGTGGGTGTTAGTTCGGGATTTCAGACATCCAAAGAAGCTGTGGATTCCAGGGACGATTCTGCAACGAAGAGGACCTCTTCAAGGTGCATGTGGATCACCTGCGTGCATCTAAAGCTTCATATTCACCAAGCAGAAGGGATGACAATGATTTCTTGAATGAGTACTCAGCAGGCTGTGAGGATCCAGTGAAAAGCACAGAGCCAGAAAATGTTGCTGCTGGTCCATATCAGCAAGTGCAACAAGAGCGCCGCTATCCAGAAAGGCAGTGGACAGCACTAACTAGAGCACTAATGAGCGCCCACTGGTCTGTTGGATGTCCTCCAGAAAGCAGTTTGTGGCTTTTTTTAAATTTTATTTTCACACGTTTTCTATACAATTGTACATAGCGCAACAGTGCTGCCATGTACATAAATACACAAATATATGGCACAGTATACATTACCTACACCCTCCCCATTCCCCATGCATCCTCATAATCTATCCGTACAAGTATACATTTGGAGTAAAATGAGCCTACATTTTGCCGCCCACAAGCAAAAAGACAAGGTAGGGTACATCCTACATACAGACAACATGCCACATAAAGAAGCATAAGAAGAGAAAGGAAAAAAAATTTAATAAAACCTATGCAAAATGAAAAAGATAAAAAATAAAAAAAATAGATAATTAAATACCTCAGTCATTTAGTTAACCACAAGGTAGCACTACACCTCTTCCCAGTCCACTGCAGAAAACTCATCAAAATAGTCCATGAAAGATCCCCAGGTAGAATAGAATTCTCTCACGTTTCCTCTGAGTGACTATTTAATTTAATTTTTCTAACTTTAAGTGAATGTTTGTAAGCGAGGGTAGGCCCAGTAGATGTGTATTAAGCTAGCTGGAACACTTTGACATTTTTCGCATAACGGATCTAGTGAGGGGAACAGTTTTGCCAGTTTCACCCTGGAGAAATTCAATCTGTGAACAATTTTAAATTGTAGCAAGCCATGTCTACAGGTCCTCCTCCCAAAATGCTCTTATGTTAGCTACTGTCTGTGGGTTTATGCCGCTTATGAAGGTGTAAATGAGGGAGATGGCGCCTCTATGTGGCATTGCTAGGGCCAGTAATTCATCCAGTGGTGTTGGGGTTGCCAAATGGGGAAAAGCTTGTTAATTATGCTGAACAATCTGAAGATAGCGGAAATGGTCGGAGACCTTAAGGTTAAATTTTTTGCCCCAAAACTGAACAAAAAAAAAAAAACCCCCCAAAAAAAGTTTTTTTTAAAAAAACCATTTAAAAAGGAAAACATTAAAAAATAAATTAATTTTTTTTTAAATTTTTTAAAAAATTTTTTTGGGGCCCCAGAGATATGCCGTGTAAGTTAAAATGTTTCCTAAATTGAGCCCAAATCCTGAGAGAATGAATTACAACTGGATTGTTAATCTTCATCTTTTTAGCAGAGTTCGGGTGTGAAATTGTTTTCCATCCTAACCCAGCTTGGTGCCCTGTCTCCCTGACTGTGTGCCCTCCATCCTAGGATTTTCTGTATATTGCATGCCCAATAGTACTGTAGAAGGTTCGGTAAGGCCATCCCCCCCTCCTTTTTTGTTCTTTGTAGATAAGGCTTCTTGATCCTGGAAAGTCTAGGTTTTGGAAAAACGCTGCTATACTCTCAAGATTTGGGTTGCATTCGGAAGTATAGAGGTTACTATAATAATGAACAAATGTGGCATTAATCTTCTTTTGTTCAGTGGTAAAGTTCCCAGACAGGTCCTTAATTTTTGATATATGTCGTGAAGCATAAGACTGGCGAATTTGATGGGCCAGTAATTTTCCGACCTTGTCGCCCTGCTCATAAACTAGGTGGCGTGCTCTAAGTAGCTGTTGCTTTGCCTCTACAGTAGATGCCAGGTCAAACATGTTTTGCAATTTTAGCCTTCTCTGATATAAGTCCGGAGAGGGAGATGTGGCATGTTGGATGTCTAGATGCTTGATTTTGTCTGATAGATCAGATAGCGTACTTAAACAACATTTTTTATTGTGGGCAGCAAAACTGATAATATGGCCCCTCAGAAATGCTTTAAGTGTTTCCCAGAGAGTTCCAAATGTGGTCTCTCTCCTGGAGTTCTTGCCACCCGGGTGTGGCAAGAACCCTGTTCCTGCTTCGCCAACGGTTCTGGTGGCCCACCGCCGAGAAGGACTGCAGGGACTTTGTGGCAGCTTGTGAGGTGTGCGCCCGCGCCAAGCCTTCCCACCGGCCGCCTGCCGGTCTGCTCCGTCCCCTTCCAGTCCCTGGCTGGCCCTGGTCGCACATCGCCCTGGACTTTGTTAGCGGTCTGCACAACACCCTCATCAGCGCTGCCACCAGAATGTCCCCATTCATGTGCGCCATGGGTTTTCAGCCACCACTTTTTCCCGATCTGGAGGAGGAGGTGGCGGTTCCGTCGGTCCAGTCCCACCTTCGGCGGTGCAGACGAGTGTGGAGGGAGGCCAGGGCAGCTCTTCAGCGCACGGCCTCCCGGAAAAAACGCTTGGCTGACCGACATAGGAGACCCGCTCCCGTTTACCAACCGGGCCAGAGGGTGTGGCTCTCCTCCCAGGACCTCCCGCTTCAGACCTCCTCCAAGAAGCTTGCTCACCGGTTTGTGGGCCCATACCCCATCGAGGCGGTCCTGAACCCCACCGCCGTCAGACTCAAGCTCCCCTCGCATCTCAAGATCCACCCGGTCTTCCACGTCTCTCAAATCAAGCCGGTCTCCACCAGTCCTCTCTCCGCCCCAGGGGCAGTGCCTCCTCCACGGATAATCGATGGCCACCTGGCCTATCCGGTACGCCGCCTTTTGGATGTGCGGCGTAGAGGTCAGGGTTACCGGTACCCAGTGGACTGGGCCGGTTACGGCCCGGAGGAACGCTCCTGGATCCCCGTCAGCCAGATCCTGGATAAATCCCTCCTGCAAGACTTCTACAGGGACCACCCGGACAAGCCTGGCGGTCCGCCTGGAGGCGTCCGTTGACGGGGGGGGGGGGGGGTACTGTGATGGTTGGGGTCGGCTGGCTGTGAGTTTTCTGTTTTGTTTACTATTCTCTGGTTTGTTCCTCGGTTGGTTTTCTCCTCTCCTGTGTTTTCCTGTTTGCCTGCCTCTCTCTCTCTGTGCCTACTCTGCTCTCCCCCTCCCACTGCTGCTGCCAGCTGATTGAGCGCACCTGGTTACCATCCCATCATCACCGCCTCCCGCTGCACACACCTGCCTCCCATCTACAATCAAGACCAGTATTTCTATCCCGGCTCAACAGACCATCTCCGCTTGATCGTTGTTCCAGTCACGCTGGTGAAACACAAAGCTAAAACTCTCTGAGATCCTCGTTGTTTCCTTTTTTTCCTGTCTGTTATCTGAATGCTCACTTACCTGTTGTGTCTCTCTCTTCCCCAGTCACCATCTCCATCTTCTCCCGTGATCTCCAGTCAGCTGGCTTCACCACACGGACCCCTTCCCTCGGCACCGTGCTCCAGCCTCTCCTCGTTCCCTCTGCTCTCCAGTCCCAGCCTCTCTCCCTCGACTTCTCGGCTCCGGCTTCACCGTGCTCCCCTGAGTCTTCAGCCCCAGTGTCTCTCCCACGGCTCCCCGGTCACAGCTCCCCTGGATATCTCCACCATCCAGTTCCTCTAGCCTCCCCTCAGCTGCTCCCCCATTCCTGGCGTCTGCCTCCCCACTACCCCTTTCCTTTCCCTTTATCATTAATAAACCTTTTGTTGCGAGCTCTGCGTCCGTTCTGTTCCACTCGTAACGGTTTACTAAAAGCTTTGATTACTAAAGGTTTTGGCTCCATGACATTATACAATAACTTTATATGAAACAGTTACAGAAGCTAAACTATTTTTATTGTGCAAACTGCAAAGTAGTAAAATAAACTCAAATTGAATGAATAGCCTACACATACAAACAACTTTAACATTGTTTCCCTTTCAAAACTAAATAGTTGGAAGCTAGCTAGTTGTATAAACACTACCTAAGTTATGTTGTTGTAGTGTGGTTGTAGTGGAAGACTGAACATAGCTCGGCTGTCAGCCTCCTTCGCTGTTTGAATAATGTTAGCAGGTTGGCGGACGTATTTCAGCGAGGCAAGACATCTTAAATCCAGAGTTTTAATCATTGCTCTGAACCCGTCTTTCTCAACGGTCTGTAGGGACCGTAGGTGGATTGCGTTCATAATGTTGCTCCGCTGCATGCTTGAAGTGACACGTCTTTAACGTTAGCACAGTAACGTTAGCACGGTAAGGTTAGCAGGGCCAAGTAACGTTACAGCGACGGGCAACAACAGTGGCTAAATTATGTCCGATTTTTATATAAACAAAAAACTTGGGAACGACAGACGGCTCCTCTCTTGAGCACACGTTGTTCTGGTGTATCTCCGGTCTTTCTTCATCCTCTAGCTGACTTTCTTCTCAGTTCTTGAATGTGCAGTAGCGACCGGAGTCTCTCCCAGCTTAACAGACTGTTATGCTACCTGGCTAGCTAGGCTAGCAGCTGTAATGTTACCCAGCATGCCGTTGGGCAGTGAACATTTGTAAATGTAACATTATTAGTGTAAGAAACTGTTTAAGTCACAAATTGTTATATGCTATGGTGTTTTATCCTTTTAAAGAGAGTTAGTTGTGGTTTATTAATTGTTGTGTTATAAAGTTACTACCATGAGTGAGAAGGCTACGCAGTTAACAGGGGTCCCGGTGCTGTGACGGAGGAAAAAAATATATATAAAACTGGATCGGCCCGTGAATCTGTTTATTTTGCCGATCCCAATCCAGCTATTTTGTCAATATTGGGGCCGATATCCGATCCTAATATCGGATCAGTGCACCCCTACAAAAAAACCTTCAACTTACAGACTTTTACTGAAGGGTTTACATTCAGTCCTAACCTGGACAACCCTCCCTGCAAAGTAAGCCGTGCAAAGTTGCCAAATATACTTTGTCCTTTTTTTTCAGCAACATATCTTTAACAGCTATGTAGGTCCAAGAAACTCAGCAGAGGCAGATGACATCAATATTACTGAAGACAGACTCTCAAATGAATTGATGAATTTGAAGGTATCCTCCACATAGTTTGTATCACCCTTTATTTTGTTCTTTTCACAAAGGACTCTCATGGAATCTTTGTCTGTTATAGGCCTACAAACTGCAGGACAGTTGTATGGAAGCAAAGTGGCTTTTTGATGCAGTTGAATAGATTGAAGTCACAACAATAGGCCTAAATGTTAGTGGGGATAATATAACACATCGTCAACCCACGTTTACTGTATTATTCTTTCCCTTGACCTACACAGGTGGACGCGGTGCGTACGCTCTGTAAGGAATGTGGTGTTGACTCTTGCGGTTCTAAGATAGATAGAAGACAGGTTACGTTGGAAGAGGAAGGCGGGGTGAGCTGCGGGGGATATATTCTGAGGATCCCCACCCTGGATTCTGCAGCCATTTCTGCCAACTAACAGCAGGATTTCCTGAGGAGGGATAACAAGGATCTGCACACACAAGAATACAAAAATAAACATGTTACACTCTTTCCAAGACTGCTTTTTATTTTTATATTCTATATTGTTTTCACACTTCACTGGGACAGACATTGCTGCAAATACAATTGTTTATCAGCAAGGCAACAGGGCATGAGAAACGGGAGGCTCCAGGTTGCAGCCAGAATGAATTTTTTAGTTTGACTATATAATCTGCATTTATTTTATAGACTGACATATATTTTTAAGTATTTTATTCATCAGTATGATAATCTGCATTTATCTTGTAGACATATTTTTTTTGAAGTATTTTATTCATTTGTATGATTGCCATTACTGTTTAGTTAAAAAAAAACACCAAATATATAAAGTATTTTAAGTATGTCACATGCTGAGTCAGTCCATAGTTCTCAAAAACACAACACAGTTCTTTGGTCCCTCTGTCCTGGGGGTTATCAACATGAATGTTAAAATCACCAGCAATAATTACACAGTCAAAGTTAATACAGACTATAGACAGCAGTTCAGTAAAGTCGTCAAAGAAGGTTGCACAGTATTTAGGTGGCCTGTAGATATTTAGAAATATAGCTTGAGAGGAGGACCTTAGCTGAAGAGCCACATATTCAAAAGAAGCAACGTTTCCATAAGATATTTAAGTACATTGGAATGAGTCATTGAACAAAATGGCAACTCCACCTCCTTTCTTATTCACTCTATTCTCACTTATAAAACTGAAATTGGGGGGAGCTGACTCAATGAGAACAGCAGCACTGTTATTATGGTCCAACCAGGTTTCAGTTAAAAACATAAAATCCAGATTGTGATTAATAATAAAATCATTGATTAAAAATGATTTTCCCACCAATGACCTGACGTTTAGTAAGGCGAGTGTTATTGTGTTTTCATTTTTTGGGACAGGCTGTGGCTGACGAGGAATGGATGCTAAATTTGCTAAGTTTGCAGTTAAGTGCTTATTCGCCATTCTTTTTCTATTACCTATCATAACATAAATTGAGGAAGAATTTAATACACAGGGCCCAGGCTTGTCTTGGAAAGAGTCATGAGTGCCATTAGGCGTGCAGCCTGGACCCGGCACATGCTTGCTGCATTTTGTACACAAGCATCCTTATCAGTCTGGGGAGAAGGAGTTAGCTGCCATCCTGGCAGAGGTGCCTGGCGTTTTACTTTTGGCCGGGGGCAAACGATGGGAGAAGGAAGGGGGGCATACTTGGTTCCAGCATCCACCAGCTGCTTCATCTGGTCAGTGAACTCCAACATGGGGATGGGGGAAAGAGAGAGTGGAGAGAGCGACGAATCCTCAAAGGCGTCGGGGTTGGTAAGGGGGTTTGAGGAGTGTTGGACGGATGAAAAGGGGGGTTAAGATTTCTCGTCTCCGCTCTGTGGTCTCCCATGGTCAAATCTTTGCTCAGGTGGGGGCTGTGGTGGATCACTGCTGCACTTTGTTATGTCTTCCTCTTGTTTAGATTCCTCTTGTCTCGTGTCCTTGGCCAAGGGAGCAGATGTGTAGTGCAGAAAGTAAAGTAGGTTAGAGGTGAACAGCTTTACTCCTGGCTTGTTAAGGAAAAGTCCATCTGCTTTAAAAAGATGTCTGCAGAAAATGTTTAAGTTGTCAATGAACTGCAGAGAATGGACGGTACATGCAGTTGAAAGCCATTTGTTCAGTGCCAACAGTCTGCTGAATCTCTCAGCTCCTCTTCTGAGTGGTGGTATAGGGCCACTGATAAACATATTCACGTTTAGGGAGCTGACTGTGTTCAGCAGATTCATAAAGTCACGATTCAGCTAAACACCAAATATATTTTTAAGTATTTTATTCATTAGCATGATAGTCGATGCAAGAAAAGTAGAAGCTCGGTGAAGCTTTTACTTAGAAAAGTAAGAGATATTTTTAAAAGTATTTTTTAAAGTATTTTATTCCGGACGGCACCAGGCGGGATCGCATGAGACGGGACGGCATGACATGGGACGCTCCAGGCTGCAGCCATACAGTCTTGTTCATTTCAGGTTCATCAGCTATCTGTCGAATATCCAACATCAAACTAACTTCACCACAGTAACATCAAAACACAGCCAAGCAACACAGACCCGAGCCATCTTCTACCTTGCACTGTTCGACCATGCAAAACAGTAACAAGCAGTAATAAACAAGCAGTAATAAAAAGTTGTTCAGCGTGCAGAGATCAACTTCAGGTTTTGAAATTAGCCATGATGGTTAACTGAACAACAGACTGGAGGACACACATTAATATAGTACCAAATCTACCCATCAGTTCTTTACAATGTTTAATCAACGAACCAATGAATTCAAATACAAACATCCTGAGTTTGTAGAAGTAAAGGGACCAAACCTGCTCTGTGTAGCCGAAGCTGAGGGTTGAAAACAGCGTCCAGTAGTTCCCGTTGTCGCTCGTTCTCCTCTTTTGAACGACAAAGTTCCTCCTCGTACTCTGCTATCGTTCTTTCAAAACAACCCAGTCTCACGTCAGTTCGTGATGGCATTACGAAATTAAATCTATTAGAACGTGATACCCTCACGTTATTTACGTGTTGGGGTCACGTTTTTTATACTAATGTATTTCAATGAGAAGCATCTTACGTAATCACAGCACGAAACTTTCTGCCAGTCGGGCTGCAGCAGAGAAGCTGGATACAGCTTTGATATTATTGGTATTTTTAGCCCAATAACCACTGTTTTAATCAACATTTATTCACCAGATCTTATCACGGTTTATATGCATTTCTTTTAATGTTATTATTTCGGTCTATTTCGGCCAGGGAAGCTGGATTGCTTTGTTGTTTATTGATATTTTTAAAACTATAACACTACATCTTTCAACATGTATTTAGCTGTTATCATGGTATGCATTTCTTTATTTTAATAATATTATTTCGGTCTTATTACCGGTGAAATATTACAGTAAATAAGACAGAACAGTAGGCTACGATATGAGCCGAGCTGGGCGCATTCAAAGCCGATGTCCCACGATGCAATGCGGGCATTCATTCACAGAATCAGACAGCGATCAGCGGGTCTATAACGCCAGTATCGCTTCAATGTAGCTACGTTAGGGATCATGTAGAGCGTTGTTATAGCGACTACAACAACGATGGGGTGATCAGGACCCCGACGCCAATCTTCTTTCAGCGGATCGATTGATAGCTCTTATAAATATAATATATATAATCAGTGGTTTTGTCACCAGCAACAACATGTTGCTCAGTTATGTTCCAGTAAGTTATGCACCGTTTAAAAAAATCAGCTGAAGACTCCGGAAGTGACGTCGTAATTACCGCTCGGCGGGTAGAAAAGATACAAATACCTAATATTCGTAATATTGATGTTTTTGTCTAACGTTGTATTTGAGGAGTTAAACAATAAACATAGCAATAATAATAAAATACAGTTTCATGTATTTGTCTCATGTACTGTGTTCTCAGCCGGCCGGCGGGCGGCATCAATCTGAAATGGAACGAAGCCGAACACGTCCTCCCACCCACCCCGGAAGAACTACAAGTGAACCAGCTTTGTAACAGATTCTGGGCCGCGTCTATAGTGGGAGTTGTAGTTTTTAAATATATTGGTATATTTCTCATATGTAGAAGTTGGTAGTGTAGAATTTTGGATACACCCTGTTTTTTGGGATGGGGAACACACTGGTGTCATCAGATTTTAAAAATCGAATCGTTAAATAGGTGAAAATAGCTTATTACCATATTTGACAGTGCTTACAGTGGGTAAAATTTGGTGACCATCTCTACATGATAGCTAAGGTCCAGAGCTTTCTAGAACAGCTGGTCTTATGTGTAGCACCTTCTGTTGCTAAATGACAAGCCTTCAAAGATGTGCTGGGTTCAAGGTTCAGAGGTCAATATTTCAAAGCAGAGTAATGTATCCTCTTCAGACTGACATATGTTACTCTCCAGGTTGAGACCTTTCCAACGATGTGTTTGCTATAGTCCTACGACAAGGTTTTAATTTTCACATATCATAGGGACCATTTTGCAAGCAATACTTTATTATCCCCAGAGGGATATTTGCATCATACAGATGACATACTTACGATAAAAAACATAAACAAAGTGATATGGAGTCAGATTGAAGCACATCACACAGCCACAATCTATTGCTCATCTTTCACAAACAGTGAGCAACACACAACCATATGCATCATATCATGAAGCTATTTCCCTGCAGCCTCAAGCAACATTATTTTAAGTTTTAATTGAGGTAGGTCCAAATTAGGGCTATAGTTTAGAATTATTTAGTTTACATTAGGGTACCCATTTCTTCTGTCAGAGGATAGAGCTACTTGGCATGGAGAATAAAGATTGATCACACCATATTCTCTGTGCTCCCCTGACAAGTAAGCTTTAAATGAGATGTTTTTAGATATTGCTGACATATTAAAATGCTCTGTAATGCAGCCTTGCATAACATAAACCATCTGATTCACTGTGAGTGTCTGCTCTAAATGATAAGACACACTTTCAACACGGGCCTTCCCGCCAAAGGTGTTGTCCATATACACACGGTGCCTGTAGGAGCAGAGCCCATTGATTGGTTCATCATTTATGACCTCTGATACCCTCTGACCCATGTCACGACCAACTCCTCATTTTGTGAAATGGTTGAATGAGATTGTTGGTTTGGCACCACATTCTGGTCTCTATTTTAGCAGAATATGCAAAAGTACTTGTGTCTGTGTGCAGTAGGCTGAGGTAGAAGTGTGCCAAAAATGCCAAAACACGTTTGTGTACACATACCCATACAAAGCTATATACATCTCTGTGAACAAAAACCTCAGCAAAAATCTGCTTAAAATGCTTCCTAAAACTAGCCCCTTCTTAATTTTGAAAAGGTAGTCTCAGTAAAGGCTACAGAGGTTATAGCTACAAGCTGTACTGTAACCATGCTGATTGATATCAGGATCATCTTCTGAATATAATAATTAATGATAGGCCTACCATAAATTGTTATTTTAAAAAAGTCAGTTATTTAAAACAACTAATAATGCAGTGTGATTTAAATCAAATTAAGTACCACACATAAATATCCTTATGTTTTTTTTCCCC
The DNA here is from genome assembly GCF_010015445.1 of Perca fluviatilis. NCBI lineage: Eukaryota > Metazoa > Chordata > Actinopteri > Perciformes > Percidae > Perca > Perca fluviatilis. The sequence continues at coordinate 3,389,576 of NC_053116.1, forward strand.
TTTAGTCTTTGCTATTAACATTCATCAACTGCAAATTTAGAAAATTGCGTTTTTAAATAACTATGCATGGAAAATAAAATGAAAAATGCTTCTCTTTGTAAGTAGTTTATTTTTTGTTTTTCACAACAGTAGCCTACAAGTCAAAACAAATGCCCATTAGTCCACCAAGCCATTAGGCTGTAGTTCTAAACACTCAACTGTAGTTTGTTTATATAGGCTTAGTATTTTTCTGCGACAAGGCAAATCAAAGTGCTTAGCATAAAACACAATTTTTTCATTATTGGTATTTTTATTGTATAAATTCTCCGCATTAACGTGCAGCAATTTGTTTTATTTTTTTACGTGCAGCAATCTTTTCTATCCGCCGAGCGGTAATTACTACGTCACTTCCGGAGTCTTCAGCTGATGTCATTTAGCAACAGAAGGTGCAACACACATAAAAAAGCTCTGGACCTTAGCTATCATGTAGATATGGTCACCAAAGTTTACCCACTGTAAGCACTGTCAAATATGGTAATAAGCTATTTTCACCTATTTAATGATACGATTTTTAAAATCTGATGACACCAGTGTGTTCCCCATCCCAAAAAAACTCCAGGGTGTATCCAAAATTCTACACTACCAACTTCTTCATATGAGAAATATACCAATATATTTAAAAACTACAACTCCCACTATAGACGCGGCCCAGAATCTGTTACAAAGCTGGTTCACTTGTAGTTCTTCCGGGGTGGGTGGGAGGACGTGTTCGGCTTCGTTCCATTTCAGATTGATGCCGCCCGCCGGCCGGCTGAGAACACAGTACATGAGACAAATACATGAAACTGTATTTTATTATTATTGTTATGTTTATTGTTTAACTCCTCAAATACAACGTTAGACAAAAACATCAATATTAAGAATATTATGTATTTGTATCTTTCCTACCCGCCGAGCGGTAATTACGACGTCACTTCGGTCTTCAGCTGATTTTTTAAACGGTGCATAACTTACTAAAATAACTGAGCAACATGTTGTTGCTGGTGACAAAACCACTGATTATATATATTATATTTATTACATGGCTTGCTTGAATTCTAATGTAGAATACGGTCTGTTATTTTCTTGATAACAGACCGTTGCTAAGTATAACACACCGTTGCCATGCATAGCAGAGCGTTGCCATGGACGCAGTTCTGTTCCCTCTGGAGGAGAGCTATCAATCGATCCGCTGAAAGAAGATTGGCGTTGGGGTCCTGATCACCCCGTCGTTGTTGTAGTCGCTATAACAACGCTCTACATGATCCCTTAAGTACATTAAAGCGATACTGGCGTTATAGACCCGCTGATCGCTGTCTGATTCTGTGAATGAATGCCCGCATTGCATCGGCTTTGAATGCGCCCAGCTCGGCTCATATCGTAGCCTACTGTTCTGTCTTATTTACTGTAATATTTCACCGGTAATAAGACCGAAATAATATTATTAAAATAAAGAAATGCATACCATAACAGCTAAATACATCTTGAAAGATGTAGTGTTGAATTGCTTGTTACTAATCTAGCTCTGGGGAGTTTACTCCCCGGAGTCCTTATGTTTCTTCTTCGCAGAGCTATGCTCTGTGATTCTCTGCAAATCCCGGCCGCATCCTGCTGCATCCTGCTGCATCCGCCGCATCCACCCATGCTCTGCAGCGCCACGTTACATCCCGCAACGCCCTGCTGTGATGTTCCTATGCACAGAGTAGTCTGGATCCGGTATAGGAGACTGCACTACTCAGTATGACACGATGTGCCCTGCTATGACATGAACTTCCACGATAACCTTCGACGTCACTGTGACCTTTAATGTGACTATTATCGCCACTGTTCATCACACCCCCAACCGGCCCGTCAGACCGCCTACCAAGAGTCTGGGTCTGCCGAGGTTTCTTCCTAAAAGGGAGTTTTTCCTTGCCACTGTCGCGATAGCCACTGCTAATGCTTGCTCTTGATGGAATTACTGTAATTGTTGGGGTTTTGGAAAGTGTCTCGAGATAACTTTTGTTATGATTTGATACTATAAATAAAATTGAATTGAATTGAATTGAGTGTTATAGTTTTAAAAATATCAATAAACAACAAAGCAATCCAGCTTCCCTGGCCGAAATAGACCGAAATAATAACATTAAAAGAAATACATATAAACCATGATAAGATCTGGTGAATAAATGTTGATTAAAACAGTGGTTATTGGGCTAAAAATACCAATAATATCAAAGCTGTATCCAGCTTCTCTGCTGCAGCCCGACTGGCAGAAAGTTTCGTGCTGTGATTACGTAAGATGCTTCTCATTGAAATACATTAGTATAAAAAACGTGACCCCAACACGTAAATCTTCAAAATAACGTGAGGGTATCACGTTCTAATAGATTTAATTTCGTAATGCCATCACGAACTGACGTGAGACTGGGTTGTTCAAACAGCCCAAATATCTCTTGAGCAGCCGCAGTTAGTCGCTGCTCCAGCAACGCTCTCAGCATCTGGACTTTACACATTTTAACTCTTTCTCAACACAACAAAGACATTCAGCTAACACACCTTTCTGCTAGATGCCATAAGTGTGAAGTTAGCCGCAGTGAAGACTATAGCTTCCAGTGTAGATCAGTTGCTGAGCTTCAAAATAAAAGTCCAGAAGTGTTCAAGACTTCCTCCGAAATACACACAAAGAAGATTAATGATTAAAATACACTTCGGAAGAAAGACAAATACTTTATTACATATAATAACATAAAAAATGTACTTTTTATTATATTATCTAAGTCTTACACATGACATTATAAAAATCAACGGGGAATCAAGATTTCACAATTCGTAATTCCTCACAGGGTTTGTCTAGCCAATATCAGGAGATAAAAGCCTCCCAGAGTCACTGCAGTACCTCTGAAACACTTTCCACCCTTGTTGGGTTTAGGATGGGGTTGCGTAGCAAAACTTTGTACTTTTTAATAGTACCATCCAGATTAGGCCGGTACTACCGGGTACCAAATCCCAGTGTTTTCTAGACCTATAGCCCGTTTTATGATACATCTTTTGCCTCCTGTTTTTGATGCCTTCGCCTTAGATTGTACTTTGTACTATAAACTTCATTACCCCTTACCTTTGCCACTGAGTCGTGATTTTGAGTCCTCTAAGTTCCCTAGTAAACTAGTAAATAATGTTTAATATGTTCCCTTCATGAATTTTTCATGTATTAAATCTTGTATTTGTGCTGTATACTGTTAGTTATTGTTGATGGGGCCTTGCTGTCCATCTTGAGTGAGTACAGCAAGTATGTTCATACACAGTTGGCCATTTATTTTATTTTCTCAACTGACTGCCCCAGAGACAGAATGCTGATTTTGTCTTTAAAGGTCCAATATGTAATACTGACAGCTAGCGTTTAAAAAAGTTACTGCAGTACAAATTCAAAATACTGGAGAGAGTCGTCTCCCCCGTCCCCTCCTCCCCAGACTCGAAGTTCACGGAGGTTGCCAGGCTGAGACCGCCACATCCACAACAACGTTGCTAGATGATTGTCTCACATAGCCAGACGTTACTTCACGGCACAGCGGAGTAGCTAACATTAAATGTTGTCTATATTGACAGTCATAAAAACCCATGCTCACGCGGAGCTCTGTACCCAACTGACAGACGTTGAATTACGGCAACAATCACTAAACGCACTGCAAACTCACAGTCCTCTCTTCCCGATTTACAGCCCCCCCTCTCGTGGCTTACTCACCGTTGTCGGCTCCGGGCGCTGAACTACACTTTGTAAACAGCCATGGGCTGCTTGCCTGGTCTTCCTGGTAACGTTAGCAGTTAGCAGGGTTAGCATGGCGGCATTAGCCAGGACCAGTCGTCATCACTTTACTGGCTGTGTCGCAATTGTTTTTGCGAGTAACCAACTCGGGTACTCTAGCTATATAATTCAATGTGAGAACACAAATGTTGAAATGACATAAAATGCCCGTCCCTAGTGGCTGTGATAAATTAGCCTGAAGCTAATGCTTATCTGTTCAGGAGGAAATAAGCCAACTCTGCGTCCTTTTGAGCTCTAAGCTGTCTCCGTCTTCCAAATACATTTCCAATATTTACCAGGGGGTTGTTACGTCTCTGGTCACGCAACTGTTATTACTGTTTTTATGTTTTAGGTCGGGTAGAATCTATCTCCGTTGATCCCGTTCGTTTGTGTGCTGCTTTCATGGCTGTACTGGCTTTACATCTGTAGCGTGCTGGGTTTATGTTTTTACAGGTATATCTGGCAACCCGGGCTGGCTGTCAAACTGGGCCGTTGATAACAACACACAGATCAAAACATAAACAGAAATTCCGTCACGGAATGTAAATTTCAAAAAGAAAAAATATTGACATTTTTTTTGTCAGAAAAGATAGTATTTCAGCTTAACATGTTTCCGTAATATCTGATGAGGCATTGGTGTCACTTTTGGATTTATTACAGTACATATTATATATTGGACCTTTAAAACACCGGATTATATTACATGACATAACATTTTTAAAAATTTGACCCCCAAACCCTTTTACATTTTGGACAATGATTACAGATTTGGACAATAACACTCGTAGTCCATCTTTGCAAGTCTTCCATGTGTATTAGTTTAAGCATCTGTGTGCGTTAATGGCTGTTTAGCTGAAGGGTTGTGTCGGTACACGATCCGTTCTACCTGCATGATCTGTTCTGCACATGCACAAAATGTTTGCGCATGCACTGTTGTACGAGGATTTACGACACTGCACGATCTGTTCCACGCTTCCGGTCGCCAGCCTCCACTCACAGGCAAGCTAACGTTAGTTTAGCTAACAGCTAATTCAGCTAACCGCTAGCTGAGACAGCATGTAATAACTTTAAAAGTCAGTTCTACTTTACTTGTGCTAATTTAAACTACAATCACTCGATATTTGTCTTTATTGTTATTATTGTAAAGTCTTAATTTAGCTGTAGCCTGCTTTTCCCATTAAGTTTGACTTAACGTTATTTTAGACTGAATCTAGTTGTCAGCTAGCGGTTATCCGAATTAGCTGTTAGCTAAACTAACGTTAGCTTCCCGGTGGAGGCTAGCCATAGGCTAGCGTGGAACAGATCGTGCAGGTCGTATCCTCGGTAAAACAGTATTATCTTGTGCATGCGCAGAACGGATCGTTCAAGCAGAACGGATCGTTCAGGCAGAACGGATCGTGTACCGACAGGTTGTTCATGCACTAAACCTAAAATTCACAAGTTATTTCTCTTGTGCCTCTTTTTGGCATTTAAAGCTTCCGGTGCATTACCACCACCCTCTGGACTGGAGTAGTACTGACTCTGATTAGCATGTAGCTCAAGAAAACTGACTGGCTGCAATCAAATTTTGTGACATGGACTCATATACAGTATGTGGAATGGTGTTAACAAAAGTGTTGCGTGTAAATGAGACCTTGGTTAAGATTTGAGAAATATCCTCATCAAGGCAACACCAACAGTTACTGTTGGGTTTAGGGTAGGCCTGGCAAACTCAATTCCTTTTTAGGATTCGGGTTATTCGGAGTCACTCACTAAATTGATCCGGGTTGTGCGAGTCACTTGAGTCTCTTGAGTCAGTATTGAATGCTACATCTGAGGCAAGCTTTTGATTTGGATAAATGCCATGTTTTCATTTAGAATATTTCAATTTTATTTGGAAAATGTTATATCAATAAATGTAAATGTCTGAAAGAAAACCGAATAGTCATTTAAAAATGACATGAAATTATATTTTGAAACTTTAAAAAGGACAAATAAGAAAGCCAGCCGGAATCTGAACATTTACAATGCCTTACAACCTCTTTAATGTAAATTTCATGCACCCCTTTTTCATGTATTTATGCATTTAATGTTTTCAATGTGTATGTGTATCTGTACTTGAATAATGAAGTTTTTTGAAGACAAAAAAACAAACAAAAAAACTCATGAATTTTTGGCGAGCCGAGCCGAGGAGAGCTTGCAATGTTTCGGACTGTCTGCTCGAGCTAATTGCATTTAAATATACTACATTTATACACCAAACCTACAGTAGGCCTAGCTAGGCTACGTGCAGAACATTGTATGTAGGGCTGCAGCTATCGATTCTTTTCGATCGATTAATCAGATTTTTTTTTTTTGCGTTTTTAAACAACCCAAACTAGGGAAAAAAGCAATATTTTTGGAAAAAGCAACATTTGTATTGCCTACATTGCTTATAATATCATCTCTCAAAAAACTAAACATATTAAGTGCATTTAAGTGCCATATTACATTGTTTTTAAAGATTTTTTTTCAAATGATATCAACCTCAAACTAAGGCATACATTAAACATACACAAACATTACATTAAGATTGTGCAACTTAACTTTCAGAACTACAAGTTTCAACCTGAGACTGATCTGTATATACAGTAGGCCTATATGTAAATATTAGTTATACTCAACCTATTTTCATTTATATATTTGATTATAATGTCACACAGCTCTGTTACACTTATGCTATTAGATCGTTGATCAGCTGTTAAGAGAGAGAGAGAGAGAGAGAGAGAGAGAGAGAGAGAGAGAGAGAGAGAGAGAGATGCACAACAATCAGCTGTTTTTCCGAAGGGATAGTCAACGCATCGGCTCATAGGATCGTCGTCACCACTACGTATTTTCTTGTCTTAGTTTTTGGTAATCGTTGTGTTTGGTGTAGTTTCATCGTCCATAAGACTCTGTGATTTACTTTAGTCGGTCCTCTTTGTGGAATGGATGATTAAGTTAGACGTCGTGTTATCGTGGTAAGCTAGTTTGATTTTGCCGTAGACATACTGTACAGAGTTTTAATTACGTTTGAACGGATTCCAAACTTTGGACACTTTGTCGTTTTCTCCAGCCTGTCTCTTCTCTTAGCCCCTCGCTATTTACGCTCTAGCATGTGTCGCCAGCAGCAGACTGAGCCGCGTCTGTGCGACAGTAATAATGCTCCGTGCGGAAACCCCGTCCGTCAGCGATACAACATTGGTAACATTGATTTAACGAAGCTTCGAGGCAGTCATTTTGCATCGAGGATTTTTTGTAATCGAAATTATTCGAGTTATTCGAGGAATCGTTTCAGCCCTAATTGTATGTTATTTCAGAAGTGAAAGAATGGCTTTTCTTGTTGATTTGCTTTACCCTGAGCTCGAGGAGAGGCTGCACTCGCTCGTCTGAATCAGATCCACTCAGCCAGCTGATTCGCACGATTGACTGACTCACACGAGAACTCCAACAACTAATGAATCACCGACAACTCACGAGTCATCAACATGAGTTCTCGAGTGAATCCCATGGTCTGCGAGCTTCCGGCTTTGAGGCTGCGGATCGGGAACTGTCTCTCTGCTCTCTCAGTCGCTTGAATTGACTTGTGGAGTTGTTGTTGCCTACGAAATTGTAAGTTATACAGCTTTTGGCAGCTAAGATGGCTAGGAATAGTAGTAACTAATGTTACAAGAGGTTTGTGTGCAGCGCTGTTATCATTTTAGATTTAATTGTAGTAGGACTCAACTGAACCGGGTTAATGATACTAGAGACTCGCGATTCGTGAGTCAATTTAAAGACTCGGGTTAAAGATCCGAGTGAATCACGACTGAAACAGGTTTAGTTTAGGGTGGGGTTGGGCACCGAAACTCTGTACTTTGTAGGGTACCAACCAGATTAGGCCAGTACTACCGGGGAACAGTTCAGGTAAAATCAATCTGTGTCAAATCTTGGTACCCGAGAGCTCATACGTAAGCGCAATCTCCTTATTCCTCTCTGCATATTTCACAGATAGCGGGGCTCAGCTCTGACGACACACACACACACACACACACACACACACACACACACACACACACACACACACACACACACACAGCTGTGGAGCAAACTTAGTCGCCTCTGCAGCTTGTTCAAGTCGTAGAGAGTCATGTAAATGCCAATAAAGCCAAGTGTGGTTACGCTTTTCAAAACGCCACGCAGACAGCATCCGCTGCAATATACTATAACACATTCTCACTCCCATTGCGTCAAATACAGACGCTTGGTCAGGTGTCTTTGGCGTTTGTTATTGACGCTAAAAGTCTTGCGCTTGGTCGGGAGCGAGTAGTGACTCTGAAGTCATAGTAAGAGAAACAAAGTGTCTCCCCTATTCTTTCTGACCACGGTGGGAAATCTGTAGCAAGACAAGTTAACCCTTTCCTTGATTTCATGTTTTTTATGTGGTGGGATAACTCACTGATGCAATTTTTAAAGCGCCCATATTATGCTCATTTTCAGGTTCATAACTGTATTTTAAGGTTGTACCAGAATAGCTTTACATGGTTTAATTTTCTAAAAACACCATATTTTTGTTGTACTGCACAGCTCTCTCTCACTGCTGCAGATCCTCTTTTCACCTGGTTTCTGTTTTAGCTACAGAGTGAGACCTCTACCATCTTCTTCTTCTGTACTATCTTTGATTGCACTCGCACATGCTCAGTAGCTCAGATGTAGAGCATGTCAGCTAGCTAACTCTAGAGACAGTAAAAGAAAGGCTGTTTCTCCAACTTTGGTCAGTTACAAGGCAGGATTAGCTGGGAGACTTCTAATTGAGGGCGCACATGTAAGTAGTTCTTTTGTAGCAGTGCTTTGCTATTGAGAACGACGTAGCATGCTAGCGTTAGCATGCTAACCGTTAGCTACGAGCTAACGGTTGTGGTTAGACAGCTCATTTCGGACTGTGACGTCACAGTCCGAGCCGATTTTGAACAGCTCACTAGGAGACTGAAGGCAGGACACATTCAGAAACCGTATCTCACTCAAAACAGCATGGATGGATTTTTTTCAAAGTTTGTATGTGTGTGGAAGCACCAGAGACACAAAAGAACACCCCAAATCCCAGAAAAAGTGATTTTTTCATAATATGGGCACTTTAACATTAAATAAAGTTAGCAAACAGCAGGAAAACACAGAGCAGAGCAAGCCCCCGACCTCAGGATAGCTGCCGCTGCAACAGGGAATTCAACCCAAGTTGCAGGGACTGATCAAAAGGGGGGCAAATGAAACTGTACTTATAAAAACAAACTGCCACTATGTCCACTAGCCTCTCAAAACATTGAAACAAACAATACATTTATAATAAATAATAATTGTAACTGTAATCTTAGCCCCCTGATCCTCAAATACTTAGCTACATCCCTGCATCAAACATGCAGAGTGGCATTCGTACAGTGAGTCTGCTGCGGTGCGGTGGCCCTGCATCCCGGCAAAGACTGGAGCGACTGAGCTGCCTCCGAGCCTCTGAAGGTGAAGTCAGTTTCCCCAGGTGAAGTTTCAACACACGTTTAACTTAAAGTTAAATATGTAATGAATGTAACGTATGCTAAAGGCGGTTCAGCAACAGCAATAACAGCACGTCTATTATGTTAGCAAAAAGTGAAATCGCTCCCTCGTGATTTAGTTTTGCTTTTAGTAAAGACAAGAACAGCTTAACACAACATTAAAACCTGGCAACGTTTACAGAGGGTCGCTGTTTCGGTGGCGTTAGGTTACAACACACTACACAGTGCTTGCTGAGATCGATCATTTTTATTTGATTAGTTAAGCAGTAGCCTACTATAAAATCCACTTCCTCTCACGGCAATAAGGCTGCACAAATTAAAACAGGTGACATCCTTTACTGTAAAAAAATAAAATGGGATTAAGTAGGCTAGTCCAAACATAACTGTTGCTAGGCCTACTTATTAGCTACAGGGCCCTACAGTGTAATGTAGGTTAACCAGAGATTTCACATCTGGAATTTTACAGGCCAGAGTAGCTGGAGATACAGGAACAAAAAATACACAACAGGCTAATACAATAAATCACCATACAACAGGAGCACCAGATTATTGATAGTCAGTACTTTTAGTTTGCAGGAAACAGGAAACACAGAGAGGTTATAGTGAAATTTTGTTAAAAGGTGGTTCAGAATTTTAATTTCCAAGTTAGCCAGTGTGTTATTTATCAGTGGAGACCGTTTAACACGTTTCATCCAGTCCTTCTAGTTGCAGAGTTCGCTGGTGCTAGGCTAGTCTTACCCACTCCACAGTACACCCGAGGCAAATAAATTATAACGCCAGACTATCGATGTAAATGTCTGTGTTGATAGAATAATGTTAGAAATAAAACTATCCTTGCATCTCAATAATTGCATTACATTTTTACTTTGCTCCGGTTAGTAGTACTGTGCCGAAAAGTAAACAGAGAAACGCACTGCGGGCACCACAAAGTTTCCACAAATTTCCATTGCGAGATCCAGAAAGGAACCAACTGTGGCTTCTTGCTGCTGGCTTGGACTGACTCTACTCAAGTGGCGAATGTGTAGTGATCATTTTAGACCAAACCCGCTATCTAAAGGACCACAAGTCACTGACAACGAATGCGGTTCCATCCATCTTTCCAGATGCACCAAGAGCTACTGATGAACAGGTAATAACTTTTGGTAGGCTACTCTAGCTAATAAAGCTAGCCCCTTTCAAAACGTTAGCCTAGCTGCTACTGATAGATTGAGACTGACAACGTTAGTGGAGATAACGTTACAGTTCAATGCATTGTGGAGAGTGAAAGCATTAACACTGTAGCTAGGTAGATACTTTTGGTAGATACCTGGCTGGGCTAACCGTTAACTTTAGGTAATTGCTGGCAGAAAAGTCATGTAAGCTCGGAAAGTTTACATGCAAATTGCAAGCCCAGGTGCTTTCATGTAGTGGTAATGTTATGTGTGTTATAGCCTGGCAGAGTGGAATTAGAAAACATCGGCATGGCTTTCAAACGTGGCCATAGTACTATCTTGTTGATTCCTTCATGCAATGTACTCTGCTTCTTTAGCAATGAGTGACAGCGTCAGGTAAATAACCTTGTGTGATTGGCATGGAAACCGGCTTCCTCGGTAGTCTAGGTAATATCAGTCTGCCGCTGCCGTAGCCTACTACCAACTACAGGGAACAAAGTATAACTATTGGATTGCGATGCAAGGATAGTTTTATTTGTAACATTATTCTATCCACACAGACATTTAAATCGATAGTCTGGCGTTATAATTTATTTGCCTCGGGTGTACTGTGGAGTGGGTAAGACTGTTTTTAATGGCAGGCTAGCAGATACCGTTGACTTGTGCTAGGCTAGCAACAGTGAACTCTGCAACTAGAAGGACTGGATGAAACGTGTTAAACGGTCTCCACTAATAAATAACACACTGGCTAACTTGGAAATGAGGTCCTATGTCCAAAATTCTGAACCACCCCTTTGAACTACATCTTATTACCTGGGGGCATGTTTCCTTGGAAACAATGGCTTTGAGGTTTTCTCTCGTTTCTTCGTTCTAGGGCCCTATCTTGCACCTATCATTTTAAGACCAATGCAGTTGTCAATTTCCCATCCAGCAGCCACGTTGTGTAAATTGCAAATGCACTTGCGCCCATCTGTGCGCCCATTGGCGTGCTGGTCTTACAGGGAGGTGTGTTCAGGTGCATTCTGGGCGTATTGCTATCTTGAGGCTGCGGAGAGTGATTGCGCCATTGACCAACAAAAACCTGGTCTCAAGTCAATAACTCAGCATTTCATTGTTATTTTAACAGCGCATTAGTAAAATGCTCCTAGGCTCGTGCACAGCGTGCGCACACTATGCTTGTTACACACACATGGACGCGCAGCAGCACACAAAAACGTAGAAGATTAAAAATAAAAATATGATGGTGAAAATCCACCATCATAATAGCAATGCGCCAAGGTACAAACGTGCCTGGCTTTTAAAGGGAATGAGAGGTGACCCTCTGATTGGTTTATTGCAGGTTACGCCCAAAACACCTTTTTTCGCCCCAAGTGCACTTAGATCGTTAAAATAGGGCCCCTAAAGTGTCTGTTCAGATTTGACTTGCAATTGAACTGAGGTTGTCTGGTTTCCTTCCAATCAACACTGTCATCAGTCTCAGGTTCAGAAGAGTCTCCAGTCTGGTCTTCAGTCTCCGATTGTAAAAGTGGATGTGAGTTTCTGGCTGGTTCTGGTCCTCCACAGTCCTTCGGTTTCCATGTGTTGAGTTTGTACTGATACACTACATAAATTCCCCTTAGACAAAATTCAAACAACATCTAAGTAGAGATCAGCGTCCACAGTTTACAGATTACAGCGTACAGAGCATAGACTAAAATGGATAGAAAGGCCATTGAACGGTTTCCCGTGGTCATTTGATTGATACACAACAAAATGGCAATTGTTGCAAGTTGTCATGGTGACAATACGCACCAGTGTGGCCGTAAATTGTGCCGCTGCTTGGAGGAGAGCTACCCAACGCAGTTCGGGAGATGTTCTCGGAGTTGCAGAGAGTGAGGAGGGACAGTTAGACCCAGTGACAACGGGCCAGCGGACCGCTAACGTTAGACCCACCCAGTTACAGACTGGCCATCTGGAATTTGGGCAAATGCCAGAAGGGCCGCCCTCTATGGGCCACTACTGATAATAACAATAATCTGTCTTTGGTTTATTTTATGCATGCAGCCAAAAATATTCAAGCTTGGAGTGCAGCGAGCTGCGTGGCAGGCTCTCTCTCTGTACGCAGTTACTAATTTCAAAGCTATGTTATTGACACTCCATGCGTGTACTACCCAGAGGATGAGCATTGCTCTTTCCATGTTTTTGAGGAGCTGTTGTATTATTTGCTGTGCTTAAACGTCAAGCTGTTGCATTAATGCTGAATGTGCCTTTAGCGGAGCATATCATGTCGTAGATCTGCCGACAGTCTTAGATGTTAAATTGTTGTTGGCATACGTCACCGACTGTAGCGTTTGTAATGCATGCCCTTTCAGTGTGTGTTCTACATTTCTGCATTCTCTGTATGTTTTTTGGGGCTTGTTTGGGTGAGGTTGGTGTGGTTTGAAAATTGGGCCGGTGTGTTGCAAATGCCAGGGCCGTTTTTTTGATACCAGTCCGTCACTGGACCCGGCCCGCTGTTCAGCTCATTCTCTGTAACCGATGCAGAATGACAGCACGGCGGAACCAGCCAGCCGGAGAACAACTTGTTATTTGGCTAAGATTAGCTTGCCAACTCCGCCTTAACGTCACCAACTCGATACATCGTTCACAGAAAACGAGCCAAATAAAGCGCTTACTCGTGGCGATGGCAGTGTGCTTTGTGTGGATGAAGCATGAAGTTAATTGGACTCATTTAGCCTCAGCTCCGCGACTCGCCGAAAGTCAGCTTATGCTGAAGTTTATGCGTTACCATGGCAATGGTACACATCAAAATGGTTCCCTCTCTGACCATTATGCTACGTTGATTTTGATGGAAGTGGCATTTTTATCCATTTATTTCTATGGTTCACAGAGTTCCAACCTGGCTAAGATTAGGCTCGTTCGAGATGAGCCAGTTCTGCGCAGAATCTATCACCGGCGATCGCCACCCGTTGCACGCCGGTTTGATTTGTGTCCGACTTGCTCTGACGTCATGCACACGTGGGCAACGATAACCTCACGAGATCAAGGCGGCCGCAGGTTTGAGACGCAGGCAGCGCAGTTTCTTTTCACGGACTCCAAGACCCAGGCGGACCCAGAGCATGCTGGGAAACGCCCGGCGCTCAGCTGATCTAACAACTGATTGGTTCAGAATCGACTCAACAGGACGACGTTTTATATAAACATTTTATAGTTTTTGAATCGGAAGGAATAGATAACTGCTATTTGTCAGATGTAAAGGCTTATTCTGTACGGAACACATTTGTTGTGTGTCTGATAGTGACGTTTAGAAGTCAGAGAGACTAAATCTGTTCAGATTACGGATCGTCTGGTCTGTTAATTAACATCAGCAACAGACCGCATGTAGAGCATTTTGACAACTACTCTGTACAAGCTGATATGTGTCCGATAACATTTCATCAGATCGAAATCGGACCACGGTGTTTCTGTCACTTCCTGTGAAGCCTGCTGGAAACGGCTGGAAACTGTCCGACTTGACGGCGGCTTTTTGTCACCGCGCCCTGGTCCTGCCGCCGCCTGCTCTCGTCCACTTTACAGGCGAGGCGCGGTTCACCTCCAACGAGCCTATTCTCTGGCTGCTCCTGGTCCACACTGGAGCTCCACTCCTGCTGCTTTCTCATATCACTAACACAGGAAGTAGATGGTTCCTCTCCTGTGTGTTGTTTCATGTGTTTTTTTAAACTTCCACTCTGTGTAAAAGATGTCTTACAGACTGAGCAGCTGAAGGCTTTCTCTCCTGTGTGAGTTATCATGTGTCTATTCAAGTTTGTCTTGCGACCAAATCTTTGATCACAGACTGAGCAGCTGAAAGGTTTCTCTCCTGTGTGAGTTCTGAAGTGTTTCCTCAGATTTGAGTTGTTCTTAAATCTTCTCCCACACTCAGAGCAAATAAAAGGTTTCTCTCCTGTGTGGCTTCTCATGTGTATCTTCAAAAGGGACTTGTAGCAAAATCTTTTTCCACACTCTGAGCAGCTAAATGCCGTCTCCTCTGTGTGGATTCTCATGTGTGCCTTTACGCTTCCTCTCTCTGTAAAAGATTTCTTACAGACCGAGCAGCTGAAAGGTTTTTCTCCTGTGTGCGCTGCCATGTGTGACCGTAAATTTCCTCTCTGTGTAAAAGATTTCGTGCAGACTGAGCAGCGGAAAGGTTTTTCACCTGTGTGAGTTCTCAAGTGTGTCTTCAGAGTTTCCTTGTGGCCAAATCTTTTCCCACACTCAGAGCAGCTGAAAGGCTTATCCCCTGTATGAATTTTAATGTGTTCCTTTAAATGTTGCTCACGGCCAAATCTTTTGTCACACTGAGAGCAGCTAAAAGGCTTCTCTCCGGTATGAGTTCTCATGTGTTCCTTCAGATGTCGATCACGGACATATCCTTTCCCACAGTCAGGGCAGATAAAAGGTTTTTTAACAGAACTACATCTCAAATCACTGATAGGAACTCTGCAGTCTCCGGTCTGGTCTTCAGTCTCTGGTTGTAAAAGTGGATGTGAGTTCCTGGCTGGTTCTGGTCCTCCACAGTCCTCTCCATCAGCTTCTGTTTCCATGTGTTGACTTTCTCTGCTGGCTGGAGGCTCTGA
Organism: Perca fluviatilis; assembly: GCF_010015445.1. Taxonomy (NCBI): domain Eukaryota; kingdom Metazoa; phylum Chordata; class Actinopteri; order Perciformes; family Percidae; genus Perca; species Perca fluviatilis. The sequence goes on from NC_053116.1 coordinate 3,404,640, forward strand.
CTCTCTGTTCTCCTCCGGTTGACTCTGAGGAAGCTGTGACGACTGAAGGTCGACGCATTTATGTCTTCTGACCTGTTGACGCCAGATAAATCTCTTGTTACAAACACTGCAGCTGTATTTCTCCTCTCCTGGGTGGATTCTCATGTGATCATTCAGATGTCGCCTGGTGCCAAATCTTTTCCCACACTCAGAGCAGCTGAATGTTTTCTTACATCTTGAATCATGTTGTTTCAGAGAGTTTAAAGCTGACTGAGGTTCTCTGGTCTCCTTCCAATCAGCACCATCATCAGTCTCAGGAATAACCGCCGACAGTTGCTCAACATCTGTAGGAAACAGAATGAAGAACAGACACATTACTGACTACCACTCAAACTAAATTCAAACCAATAATAAGAGGTAGTTTGTATTGTACTTACAAATTTACAAACTGATACACAGTAGCATAGCATAGCTTGTTAAGGTCAGCATGCTAAAACCAGCTACAAAATTGAACCATTTAGGGCTGTCCCGAACGATTATTTTTGTCATTGATTAATCTAATGATTAATTTGCATATTATTCTAAAGATGTTTTTTAACAGAACTTTGGAGATTCAGTATTTTTACTTAAGTACTTGACATAAAACTTAAAATGGCTATGACATGGATTTATTTCATCAATGGAGTAATAGGCTATGCAGTTTAGATAATCACTGGCACATGTATTTTTGCATCAGTGTGAGGCAAGGAAAAAAATTTCCAACCTACGTAAATGGCCTGAAGTTTATACTTGTGCGTTGGTGTGTGCGTTGATCTCTTCAAGAGAATAGCAGGGCCGGCGTGTGTGTGTATGCGTGTGTGGTAGAGAGTTACAGAGTGATGGTGATTATCTTCACAGTGAGTAGTGACTCTAGAGTAGGGCTGCACAATATTTTGTTTCATCATCTACATCGCGATGTGCGCATGCGCGATAGTCACATCACAGGATGTTGCAATGTTGATGCTAAAACTTTTTGCTGCTTGATAGAAAAGTAAACTTTCACCGTTCTCCTTTTACATGATTGTGAGCAGCCAAGCCTTCCCCTTTACAAACGTACAATATGTAACTTTCTGCCACTAGGGGTCTCTCAATCAAAACAATGGATGGTAAACACAGACTTTTGATGACGTTGGGAAGTTGCATGGAATCATGGGAGTTAAAGTTTTTATTGTTAAACACCATCCCCGAATAGAATGCATCTGTTCACGGACGAGTTTACCCATTCAAGGTTATTCACGTTACGTTTACTAACATTTATTCATGTCATTCTAATAATATAGCTGCATTTTCCTCAAGATAATTACGTTTTTCTTGATTCGATTTGTATTGGTAGCTGACCAGTTAGCTAGTGAGCCAGCAAACTAACATTAGCCAGCAAGCTAAAACCACACTATCACAATGTATTTCACATATCAATGTCACCTTTTGGATGTTTTCAACACGGGGGCGGACGGGATTTGTTGTAATGTTACTCAAGGAGGCTGAGAGACGGGTGTTGGTATGGATTCCCGGGAGGGGAGGGGGGGGGGGGATGGCTGCTGTTGTGACCGTTTCCAGACGCTTCATTAAACTGCCGTTAGCGTCGTTAGCACCAGGCACTGGAGTTAAGTGCTGGCCGGGTTTGGATTGCTGTAATGGTAGTGGCTGTCTGCTAGCTGACTGGGGGCATACTCTGTACTGCACACTTATTGTACCGTATATGTTGTATTGTGTGGAAGTTTGGGGAAATACTTACAAAAGCAACTTGAAAAAAATGTGCGCATTGCAAAAAAGAGCAATTAGGATAATAAATCACATCGGGTATTATGAACACACTAATCATCTGTTCTTTAATTCACATTTGCTGAAATTTATGGACATTGTTACATTTAAAACTGCACAATTGATGTTTAACGTTAAAGAAAATTTACCATGTAACACGTGCAATGTTTAATGAAAGAAATGGGGGATATCATCTAAGAGGTCAATATATGTTTAAGCAACCTCTTGTGTGAACTACTGTTAAAAGCATGTGTGTTTCAGTTTGTGGGGTCACCTTATGGAATGAACAATGATATCAAGCAGAGCCATAATATCATTCAGTTCAAAAATAGATTAAAGACATCATTACTTGATCTATACAGAAAAGAATAAACTGAAACATAGGATTGGAATTTATAATTTAAAAAAGGTATTGTTGTGTATTATTGTATTGTTGATAATTATTGTAAGACCGAAAGAATGTATGCTGTATTTGCATATCTATTTTACTTTGTATAATATGATTTTGGGAAATAAGGGGCAGGACCAAATAAGCCATTTGCTTCTGCCTGCTCCTTCTCAAACTAATCCTTTTTATATTTTCTTTTTTGTTGTTCGATTCTGATTGTTCGTGTTTTATTTTATACATTGTTGATTGTTCGCGATAAAATAAATAAATAAATAAAATAAAAAAATAACTAGCTAGCTATATGTCCCGGGGCTGAAGTCAGCCGACCGGGGTGTGCTAGCTGGCTAAATTAGCTTTAGATTAATGGTCTATCTATACAGCTAACGTTAATGTTACTAGTGAACTTATTCGTGGGTTGCCCAGTGCTGTTAACCGTGGTCAAAGCAATCATACTAAATATAACTTTATGAGCGTGTTGAACGATGAAGTAACCTCATAATGTTACCCACCAAGCATTAGCATTAACGTTAGCTACTTGTCAACCAGCACATTGTAGTAATGTTAAGCTGGATCGATATTGAAATGTATCAATAAATAAGGTCTCTGTTGTATTACTGTGTTGCAAAGGGTCATGTAATTAATCCCAAAATGATGCTGTGGGCAAAAAAAGCAGTATTACGGTTACGGGTATGCCCGTGTTCTGACGGAAGTTACTGTTCTGACCTCTGTGAAGTAAATTAAGAGAGTTTGGGTTTTTAACATACTTGTGTGTGCAGCAGTGCCCCCTTTTGGCTAACCAGCAGCAGAAGCTTTAGTTTAAAGGTCCCATGACATTGTGCTCTTTGGATGCTTTTATATAGACCTTAGTGGTCCCCTAATACTGTATCTGAAGTCTCTTTTATATAGACCTTAGTGGTCCCCTAATACTGTATCTGAAGTCTCTTTTATATAGACCTTAGTGGTTCCCTAATACTGTATCTGAACACTCTTAAAAATACTGGGTTATTTTATTAACCCAACCACTGGGTTGAGGCTGTTTAACCCTGTATTATGTATATTCAACCCATATTGGGTTACTTTCAGTAACCCAGTGGTTGGGTTAATGGTTTTGGACTGTGCCTTGATCTGAATAACCCAACCAATGGTCATTTTAACCCAGTGGTTTGGTTACATTCAAGTTTGGGATCCTCCTCCAACGGTCTTTTTCTTTTCCTCCGAGGCGGGAGAACACTTTTGTCAACGTTCAAGGTTTGTAATTTCTCATTTTTTAGAAAACTACCTCTGTCTTCGACAGAAACATGAGCTTGCTAGTTGTTAGTTATAATAATAATCATTATTTTCATAACGGGACAGCCTGTAGAACTTTACTTTACCGAAAGCAACCGTTTCTGCACCCTCTAACGGCTACCTCTGATGCTAATTAAGCAAGCAGCTAGCAAGGAGCCTATATGCTTACTACAACAGTGCTTGCAGTCAAACAGCAGACTTTAGCTCTGGTTAGTGGTTACTTACTTGATCTTGATTCATGGTGGTCTACACATAGGGTTGTAATATCCATACTTAGCTAGTCAGCTTTGCCGGATAGGAGGAGCATTTTAGCTCTGATAATCCAGTTAGCAACAATGATTTCTAGCTAACTATGATTCATGCATGCTATAAGGCTAGCGCAAGTTCAAGTATATAATTGAGCTAATGCTAGCTAGTCGACTAATGTAGCATGATACCTATGATTTAACTGGAGAATATTTCTAATTATCTGAGGGAGTGACACATAAACCGTGCTTTCATACCTATTTTTGTGTGTCTGGGGCAAATCATGAAACAAATTCACCAAGTTATGAGGTATTATAACGTTTTAAAAAGATCGCCAATGCTAACCGCTAGCTAGCGCTAGCTAGCTAATTGCTGACTCATGCTGTAAGCTAGCTAGTAGTACAGCTAATAGCGAAGCATTGAAGGTGCATTGCACGCATTCGGTTTACAAAGTAAATTGTGTTTAGTGTAGTTTACACACTTTGATTGTAGAAATACCACTACATTGTTATTTAACTGATTATGAAAAACCAGTAGCTAGTAGATGGCACTAGTAGCAACTTCGGTTTTTTTCACATGAGAGAGAGAGAGAGAGAGAGAGAGAGGAGAGAGAGAGAGAGAGAGAGAGAGACTGCAAAATACACTTCCATACATTGATTGAACATTAACAGATATTTTTCTTCTTCCCTACAGTGATTGGATATGGATGAATTTGTTAGGCTGAAGTTAACAGAATGGCATCTTACAGAGCTGATTGACACTTTTGCAGGTGAATATGTTATATTGTTGTACTATAGGCCTCTTATTAATATTGTTGAATATGTCTACATTAAAAAATGAGTTACCCTATCCTCATGCATCCCCATTTTTTTGTTTAGATGTACAACATCTTGACATGTAAGAGCATTATGTAAAAGAATCTAACACTTTGTGTGCCACTGAAGACCATGCCTCCCTAAACAGAATACAATTGTGATTACTCATCACCTGTGGTCACCATTGTAGGTCCTGAAATACCATTTTGATAGTGACAGAAATTCCGCCACTATAGAAGGCAAACAATTGGCATGAGGTTATCTAAAGTCACCAACGTTGACTGGGCCATTAGGCCGTTAGATATCTCTAATAAAATGCATTTATCCTCTGGGGAGGCAGTCAGCACTGATTTCCATGTATACGATCTGGACTTGTCACAGTAATCCAAATGCATGAACCCAAAAGGAGTAACAGTCCAATCAGAGGCCTCAGTCTGCAAAGTGTTGTGTTAAACATGCAGTTACATTCAACATCCAGGAGATGCGAATATTTCAAATAATTGACAAATGAGCTTTCATAGCAGACAGGAAATACATATGTAACTAATAATTTTCAGATTCATGGCAAGACGGGTGCACAATGTTTTCTCAGAATGGCATTGAGTTGAGATTGCTCCTATACTGGTTAAATAAAATGGCTTTGTGAAGTACTGCATCTGTTTAAAGTCACTCTCAAGCCCCTGAAAGGGCTTACATGACATTACAAAGTCCTGCCAGAGTGCCCCAACCTCCCCCCACTACCACCCTGTCTGTGTGATGAAGTTTGTTATCTTTGTAAAAAACACTAAATGTATATTTTCTGTTTTCTTTTCAGATGAGGCTATTGATCAGGAGAGTTTCCTACTGTTAGACGAGGCAACGATTGTAGCCCTTGTACCTAGGGTTGGCTTGAGGCTCAAGTTTAAAAAAAATTCAGAGAATTTGTTGTAAGTACTGAAAATGGCCTATATTTGTTTTAAATGTAAGGCTAGAGTGGAGGGCATCTTTAGGCATCTTAGGGCAGTCCATAATGTCAATGCATCGTCAAAGTACTTTCAGTGCTGTGAAAATGGCTGTGGCCGGACATTTTCCTACATAAGGTCCTATAGGAGACATCTCCTTAGCCACAGTGGCAATGACCAGATTGACGAATGCCCTAAAGAAAATGATGGTGATGTCCAACTGATGGATGTCAGCCATCATGAGGCTGAAACAGCAACACAGGGTTCAGCAGAGGGGGGTGTAGAAGACACCATTGACAGTAAGGGGTTGCAAGACAGAGTAGCCTTGTTTCTGGCAAACCTCAAATCGTCTGCTAACACACTGTCATCAGTGAACAACGTCGTACACCACACCTCAGAGTTAATTGATGACATTGTTAAAACATTACAAGCCAAAACCATGGCCCTTTTTGCCAAGTTTGGCCATGGGCAGGACCCTGAAATTGAAGCCCTCAATCAGGACTTTTTAATGTCCCGTCAGCCCTTCAAAGGGCTTGAAAGTGATTTTAAACAGATCCAATATTTCACAAAGTTAGGCCATTTTATTGAGCCGATTGAGGAGGAATTTCAGGGACAGTCTTATGTTCAGAGGACAGACGGTGAAACAGGTACTGTAAGACAGGTGGCTGTGAAGGACACATTCCAACGTGTCCCTCTCGAGCCCCTTCTAACAAAGTTGCTTGGAATACCTGGAATTATGAATTCTATAATTGATTGGCAGCATCAAAAGAGGGATGTCCTCCAGGATCTATACGATGGAGATTACTGTAGAAGTCATCCTCTCTTCTCAAGAGAGTTTTCCATCCCTCTTATACTATATGCCGACAACTGTGAAACTGTCAATCCATTAGGTTCAAAAACAGGCACACATAAATTAGGATTTATATACTTCGCAATCAAAAGCCTGCCAAGTGACCTACTGTCTAATTTGCGGTCACTATTTCTATTGGCAGTTTACAAATCATCTGACGCAAAACAGTACGGGATTGATGCTGTATTGCGGCCCATTGTCGATGAGATCCAACATTTAGAGCAAAAAGGAATTGTGCTGAACACAGATGATTATAGGGGCGTGGTGAAGTTCACGGTTGTTCAGATGTTGGGGGATAATCTAGGACTCCATGCTATGCTACGGTACAACGAGAGCTTTTCCGGCAACCATGTGTGCAGGTGGTGCAAAGTGCACAGAGAGACACAGCGAGTTCAGACTGTTTTGGAACCTGAGCTAACACGCACTGTCATTACCCATCAGAGAGACTTAGATCTGGCAAATCCATCCATGACAGGACTCAAGAGGGACAGTGTACTGAACCAATTGTCATTTTATCATGTCACTCACAATATTGCACCCGATATAATGCATGACATTTTGGAGGGTGTTGGACCGTATGAAATCAAGCTGGTCTTGAATGCACTGATTGATCAAAAAGTTCTGAGTCTAGATCAGCTTAATTATAGACTCACCAGCTTTGATTACGGTTTTTCAGACAGGGTGAACAAGCCTTCCCTGCTGAGTAGACATGATCTTAAAAACGCTGATAAAGCCATGCGGCAGTCAGCAGCACAAACCTGGTGCTTACTCAGATTGTTACCTTTAGTAATTGGGGATTTAATACCAGAGGGCAATCAACAGTGGGAGCTTCTGCTGATACTCCTCAATTGCATGGAATTCATTTTCTCACCATCCATTACCTCACCGGGGATAATGTTTCTTGAGAAGATCATACAGGAACACCACAGCCTCTTCCTTGAGCTTTTCCCTGACTTCCACTGGAGGCCAAAGCATCACTTCATGCTTCACTATCCCATGGCCATTAAACAGTTGGGGCCATTAAGGCAGTATTGGGCAATGCGATTTGAGGCCAAACATGGGTTTTTTAAGCGTATCAGCCATGTAACATGCAATTTCAGAAACATTGCCAAAACCATGGCGTTCCGGCATCAAATTATGCAATGTTACCACTTCATGTCGAACTCTGTGTTGTCACACATTCCAGAGATTGGGCCAGGACATAGCTCATTTCTTGCCACCATTGAGGGCATAAAAGACATCCAGGGTGCCTTAGATGTCCCTCTTTTCAGTGAGGCCTATCTCCCAGCATGGGTAAAATATAAGGGCACTGAGTACAGATCAGGGATGATGGTACTCCTCTCCTGTGACTCTGAAGGTGATCCACAGTTTGGGTTGATTACAACTGTGCTGGTGCTCAATGAAACTACAAAATCACCCATAATTAAGCTGGTCATTCAAAAATGGCAGACAACAGGTTTTGAGAGGCACTTCTTTGCATACTCTGTTGTCCCCACCTCAAGCTTAATACCTACAAACATTGAGGACTTACTTGATCACCACCCACTGCATGCTGTCAAGTCGTACAGAGAGAATGATGACAGACTGTTCATTTCTCTCCGCTACAGAATCTTTTAAAGTTGCCAAAATTGCCATTGCTGGTGTATTTAGTTCTATTGGTTCTACTTTTTTTTTCTTCTGTTCTGGGTTACAAATGGCTCTCCTCCACACCCCTAGGTACAAATTCACAAGACAACACAGCATGTACAGGTAAGTAGAGGTAAATAGTGGTACACAAGTAGAAGTCTACTATATCACCAGGATTTACCATAAGCAAATAAATGTCATTGATGTTTACTTCTTTATCATCTTTCCAGACTGATAGTGCCCTGCTAACAGCAGCCCTCGGACCACTGACAGAAGAGCCACAAATTTCTGTAGCTGACCTACCACAGGAGACAGCCAATGAGGAAACTGTGAATTCCCTTCCACTTGTTTTTGAAGTCATTCCTGTGTTTGTAAGTCACATGCTAACATATTGGTTGCTAGTTATACTGTAACAAGTTCCAAATCTACTAGCCATATAAAACCTTAGCACATGCAACCACACTGGCTTCCAGTGGCCTCCTGAGTCCAAGTTAAAATACTCCTGACAAGGCCCCACACAACCATGCCCCCACTGACCTTGCTGACCAGAAAACCGCCACCCCTGTCTATCCACAACCATACACCTGCTGATTTTAAAAGTAAATTGAAAATCTCTTTTAGGTGGTATATGGAATGACTAACTAAATACTATTTTTTGCCCTTATGAATGTAATGTATTTTCTGTGAATTCTCTATTTCCAAGGACATTAGACCGATAATGGCAGCCACCTCAGAGGGCACAGGAATTCTTGTCAACTTAGACCATAATGGTCAATTGTTCTATAAGGAGAGAAGATGCCTGGTGAGAATTTTAGTTTCTCACCTAATGGAGAAATTTGGGGAAACGTAAGTACATTTATGTCAATGATGTTCTTTAATACCTCATTTTCAACTTGACATTTAGCAATTCATATTGTAAGAAGATGAACATTTGCTTTCCCCTTTTCAAACCTTTTCAGATGTGTTGTTTTGTGTTATAAGTATTATAACGACTCGTAACATTTATTTTTAACAGACCCTCAACCAACACAAAGATTGCCCTTGCTAATTCCTTGATCCAGACATTCCCATGTCTCAGGGATTCCTCTGACACTGGCAGGGTGAGGATCTTACTTTTATTTTGTTATATTTTGGGTCAGTGTTAAGTTTGAGATCCAAGATCTAAACTAATAAATAAGTTCAACAAGGACCCTATGACGTATATGTTAAAAATAGCTGTAAATAATGATCATTGTAACCAGTAATCTGTTCCAACCCTGTTCATAGGTATGTGATAGCTGAGCTCATTAACAATTAAGAGGCTAATTATGTTTTATTTTTTCCTTGTGAAGAGCTCATGGTTTGCCAAGGGCAGGAAGGCAATGCCATCAACTGGCTTCTTGGAGGAAAGGCTGCGCAACATACGGAAAAGGTTAAGGGCCACGAATCGTCCTCAACAAGTAGGAGAGGACTCCGTCTTACTTCGATTCAATAACAACCTCTACAACTTCACGCCCTACTTCAATTCCAACTTAAACAAAAACAAACACCCTCTTTTCCCTTTTTCCCCCAACAAAAAAAAAAACACACCCTCTCATTGTTTGACTTAACTGTGTTGCTGGTAGACTATTTTTTGACTAGCTATATTTGGTGAGTGGAGTGATTGGAACAATGAGAATAACCATACCATGGCCACAGAATTTTTAGTTTAGCTACCTCTTATTTTACCACTACACTTCTGTCTACCATTGTGAGAAGATTTATTTATTTATATTAGGACAATGCACATTAATCAACATTTCTTTAAATGCGCCAGTGTTAGCCAGTCGGATAATTTTCAACTGTAGTCCTAGTTGCATGCATGTCTTTATGGTGGGAAGAAACCGGAGCACCCGGAGGAAACCCACGCAAGCACGGGGAGAACATGCAAACTCCACACAGAAAGGCCCGGGACATGGGTTCGAACCCAGAACCTTCTTGCTGTGAGGCAGAAGTGCTAACCACTGAGCCACAGCACAGCAATACTTTAAATGTAATTTTCTTATTAAAAAATGTGCTGGGGGCCCTAGCTGGCCTAGTGGTTAGGGCACCAGCTCCACACCACCACCACTCCGTTAACACAGATCCTAACCCGTGCTCCTTTCCGGAACCTTTCTCCACTCACTTGCTTCCTATCATTCTCTACTGTCCTATCTGATTAAAGGCAAAAACAAACAAAAAAATAACTTTAAAAAACAAAGTGCTGGGCTCTTTTTTCATTTTCATATAATTCTTTGATCTGGTCTTGATTCTTTGCAGCCTCACCCATATCCCAGGAGAGAGCGGAGGAGATGACTGAATGGCTGAGGCATAACTCGGCGCCGAGCAACCAGTTAGAAAACTACATGGAGGCGACCGCTGTTTACCGTGCCGACTGGCTACACAAGAACACAGGCAAATCAATTGCTGAGGTTCTCCAAGAGTTCCCCCGACTCCTGTGTCCAGGCATGGTATGTACCTCAGTGCCCCTCAAATCTTTTTTGTCAGTCTTACAATTTGTATGGGTCAGACTGGGGCAGAAACACAAAACTCACACTTAAATTCATTCTCTCTCTATCACTTGATCTTCTTCTCTCTCACTGTCTCTCACAAACACAGACACACACACTCTCTCTCTCTCTCTCTCTCTCTGATCTTATTATTTTTGTTTTGATAATATATGATGTAATTATTCTACATCTCCCCCCTCTCAGATTGCGCAGGACTTCGAAGTCCTTTATAAAGAGGCATCAAACAAAATGTTTGTGAGCTGGAGGAGGTTCAGCGAGAAGATTCTGTATGTGGCCCAACGGGAGGGGAAGCTTCACATGCAGACAAAGTCTTTGTCTCAAGGTAGAAACTATAACACCAACATAACCCTTAGATTTGTATATTTGGATTTGTGCATTTTTCGAGCCATACGCTACTCTATGATAATAGATAAATAAACTATGATAATACTTATGTCAAACTATTTTCTTTCTTTACAGGCTCCAAAGACTACGTTGCCCTGAGGGTTCTGCCAAGCCTGATGCCTCCTGCAGTCTTCAGGATGGGCCGAAAGACATTGAGGACTACAGTGTCTGACGCCATGAAGGCTTTCATTGATCTTAAGCCTGTGAGTAGTCCTAGACTCACACAGCCCCTTACATCTAGTGATGCAGGTCTTTTAATGTAAAATCTGTTAGAAAACCTTAGCTGTCAGCTGGTCACAGTCTTTGTCATTCAAGTACTTTATTTATGGAATATTATTATTATTTGCAGGTTGGAACAAACATGGTGGAGTACCTTCAGGCAGCAGAGCAGACCAGGCCATACCCCTACACCCTGGTGTTGGGAGGCGATGAGCACTGCTCACAGGCATTCACCATTCTCAGTGGGCAGGCCCTGGAGCACGACAGCATTGTCCAAGCTGTGGATGTTTGTTTCAAATGTTTTTATGTGTTCGACATCAAATTCCCAAAGCAGTGTTCCTCTGCTTGGCAGTTCCTCCAGGAGGCTGTCTATGGAATGGGGGGGGGGGTAATGTGGCCCCATGTGTTCGTTTTTTGGAAACACTCATGCAATAAGGGAATCTCTCTCTCTCTGTCTCTCTCTGCCTCTCTCTGCCTGCCTCCCTCTCTCTGCCTCTGCCTCCCTCTCTCTCTCTCTGCCTCCCTCTCTCTCTGTCTGTCTCTCTCTGCCTCCTCTCTCTCTCTCTCTCTCTCTCTGTCTCTCTCTGCCTGCCTCCCTCTCTCTGCCTCCCTCTCTCTCTCTCTCTCTGCCTGCCTGCCTCCCTCTCTCTGTCTCTGCCTCTCTCTCTCTCTCTGCCTCCCTCTCTCTCTCTCTCTCTGCCTGCCTCCCTCTCTCTCTCTCTGTCTCTCTGTCTCTCACTGTCTCTCTGCCTCCCTCTCTCTCTCTGTCTCTCTCTGCCTCTCTCTCTCTCTCTCTGCCTCCCTCTCTCTGTCTCTCTCCCTCCCTCTCTCTGTCTCTGCCTCTCTCTCTCTCTCTCTCCCTCTCTCTGCCTCCCTCTCTGTCTCTGCCTCTCTCTCTCTCTCTGCCTCCCTCTCTCTCTCTGTCTCTGTCTCTCTGCCTCCCTCTCTCTCTCTCTCTGCCTGCCTCCCTCTCTCTGTCTCTCTCTCTCTCTCTCTCTTCTCTCTGCCTCCCTCTCTCTCTCTCTCTGCCTCCCTCTCTCTCTCTCTCTCTCTCTCTCTCTCTCTCTCTCTCTCTCTCTCTGCCTCTCTCTGTCTCTCTCTCTGCCTCTCTCTGTCTCTCTCTCTGCCTCCCCCTCTCTCTCTCTCTTTATTGTTAATAATTGTTATTGTTATTGGGCTTGTTATTGTTTTTCCAGTTTTTAAGTTAAATGAGTAAATTAAATATTAAATGTTTATTGTTGGGCTTAGTTGTGTTTAGCCTACAGCTTGATGAATGAGCGAAGTCGTGATGTCATGTTGGCACAGCGACAAGTCTGAAGAGACGGCCAGCGTCTTTAGTTATTGTTGTGACTTCATGATGATTGTGTAAAATGCAGCAGCAGTTTTTTTACAGATTTTAAACCTTTTGAACATTTGCTGAAGAACTAACAAAGAACTGCTGTTACAGGAACACGCCTGCTGATTGCTTCCTTTTTCACACCAACAGAAAGTTAAATGAATAAATTAAATATTCAATAAAATCATTGGCATTAATGAAGTGTATGCATTGTCTATTATTATTATTATTATTAAAAATATAGTAATTTCATAGATAGAAGGATAACTTAATTAATGGGTCAAATATCAACCCAACAAGGGGGTCAATTTAACCCAATATTTGGGCTGGTGGGCCTGACCCAGTAATGAGTTGCATTAACCCAACATTGGTGTCAGAATGACCCAGATTTTGGGTTAGGCGAAGCAACCCATATACTGGGTTAAAATTTCAACCCAACTCAAAAAGTCAAAACAACCCAGCATGTGTTCTGTCCTATATTGAACCAGGTACTGGGTTGGGAATAACCCAATTTGGGTTATTTTCAGCCCAGTATTTTTTAGTGTGAAGTCTCTTTTATATAGACCTTAGTGGTCCCCTAATACTGTATCTGAAGTCTCTTTTATATAGACCTTAGTGGTCCCCTAATACTGTATCTGAAGTCTCTTTTCTATAGACCTTAATGGTCCCCTAATACTGTATCTGAAGTCTCTTTCCCAAAATTCAGCCTTGGTGCAGAACTACAGCCACTAGAGCCAGTCCTACAATGAGCTTTCTTTAGGATGTGCGATTTCTGTGTCTGAAGCTATTAAGGAGGAGAGTGGGAGTGGCAAGGTGGAGGGTGGGGGTGCGGCCTTGACCAACTGCCACTTTTCTCGTTTGAAAGCCATGATGTCTCTCTCTCATGGGTTGGCCAAATTCTCTGGGCGGGCAAAGCAGAGAAAGGGGAGGTAACCTTGCTTGTTATGACCTCATAACAAGCAGATTCCAAAACGGCTCATCTGAGCTTTCATTTTCTCAAAGGCAGAGCAGGACACCCAGGGCTCGGTTTACACCTATCGCCATTTCTAGCCACTGGGGGACCATAGACAGGCTGGGGGAACTTATATTAATGTTAAAAAAACTCATAAAAGTGAAATTTTCATGCCATGGGACCTTTAAATTTCACTTTCAGTTGTAAATTTCCATCAGACTTAGAGATGCACATATTATAATTTTCTAGGCCAACCACTTTACAGCACACACAAATATTTATTTTCTATCTTTGCTTTAATAGAACATTTTACATTTTGCATAGAATAGATTTGTTTAACAGATAATCTATCGCTATAAAATAGAACTATATTAATTACTCCTGGTGTGGGAAATTCACACATCTAAAGTGTGATGTTATAGAAGAACCAATTCCTTCTTTTCACATCCAATATCCAACTTACATTTTTTTATAAATTTAGCAAACTGAACTTCTGTATGAAAACAGGGAAAACAGGTAATGCATTTGTACAAAAGGCCATCTATACACAGTGATTGTTAGAGTGCATGTCGGAGAATAGCATGGGCATGCGTTCCACCCGGCGGAAAAGTGTGAAAAAGAAAAAAAGACTCTCTGAGGGATAACTAGCCAGTGGAGGTCGCGTGACAACTGTAAGTCATATAAGTTATGTTGTCAGTTCATTGTTAGCTGGTGATTTTGTTGTTTGTGTTCTTCACCTGCTAGCTAAGTTGCACGTGGCAGCTGATTCAATATAACGGGGATTGTTGAACGCCCTTGCTCACGTTTGTATTTTATGTGCATTATTTACATGCTACAGTAGTTGCAATGCATTAAGATAATGTAATTAATTGTGGATTTATTGTTATTTGCTAGCCTATATATAATTCCTATGCATTGTGTATGGTAGCCTTTACAATGTTATTTATTTAGAGCATTTGACTGGAATAAAATCCGCATATGTCAGACTGACCGGCCAGTCACTGGTCATGGCCAGTCACGTAAAAAAAAGGCCAATTCCGGTCACCAGCCGGTCAATCGGTGCATCTCTAATAAGAAGTCAATGGATTGTGCTGCAGAGCAGAGGGCCTTGGATACTATTTGTCCCTAAGTACTGTATATATATTACTAAACAATTTACTTGTAATGACTTGTACTCATTATTATTGTACTTTGGTTTATTGGAGTTTTCTAATGTGAAATCACTAAATTGATAGTTAGCATGGCTATTAGTTATGACTCAGCATTTTCTGTTGCTGTAAGTTGTGGGTTTGCACTATACTTTGGGTATTTGTATTGGTTTCATCTCATTTCTGTTTGTCTTTTGCTTTTCGTTACAGTTTTACAGTATAAAACAATAAGTGAAGTTTCTTCGTCGAACCCCAAGAAAAGTTCTGTATTGTGTTTTTTGGAGAATGTTACACTGTTAGCTAACTGTTGAGCTTTGACGAAGCAACTCATTGCAAGGTCAGTACAAGTAACTAGAGGATGAAAGGTTACATGACGCCACTGACAGGCGACTAAAGGAAACATCCTGTGTCAAAAAATAAAATAACAGATTTCTCTGGGTTTGAAATTTGGTGGAAACATTTGGGATAGTATAAGAACACAACTCTCTCGCTCTATATATATATATATATATATATATATATATATATATATATATATATATATAAATAAAAATAAATAACATAGGTATGGTCATTTTTAGACATTTTAATGCAGAAATGTTACATATTGTACCTTTAAGACAGGTGGCCATGTGGGCAGCGTGTGTATATGACGTAACGTAAGTCCGACAGGGTTTGTTAGGGGAAGTGAGGCTCTCCGTGGGTAGAAAAGTACCACTGACACAGTGATGCGCATGCTTTTCCATGGGTAGTTAAGCTACAGTAGTCAGTGTTTTATGTTCGCTACAAAGACGAACTAAATCACCTGATTAATGCAACGTAATCACGACATCTCCCGGCCATTTTTCTCTGCAGAAAGCTGCTACCAGCCAGGCTAAAGCTAATATAGTTAGCCTAAAGAAACAATGCGTCCAACTAACATTACGGTTCGGAGCCGCGACGCTGGAAACGTAACACTGATCTACAACAGAAGTCGGTTTCTGACATGCTGGCTCTGCATGCACAGCCAACCACCAATCACAATCAATGTTGATAAATTGATTTAACAACCAAAGCAGGCCCTGCTAGTCGACCACAAGCTGAAATTTAGAGGAAGCAACATGCATACGTTATTGAAATCATATTAAGTCTGGACTGATCGTATTATATGAATACAATGGTGTCATGTCAGTCAACCAGCGTATTTAACTACCTAATGTCCCTCTCCAAAACCACCTCAGAAGAGTAGTCACAGCTAGGGTTGGGTACCCAAACCCACGCAAACGGTAGTATTCGGACCGGATTAGAACGGAAATTTCGGTTACGACTGAAATATTTTCCCTCTGTCGCTTCGGACAGCGGCAGACTCTTTTTTTCTTTCTCCCTTTTCTGCCGAGTGACGCACGTGCCCGCTCGCGGTGTGAAGAGCGTGTCCGCGCTATTCCTCGACATGCACTCTACAATCACTGCTGATAGACACCTTTTTGTACACGCTCCGAAACGGACGTAAAAATATAACTCTCTCTCTAGTCTACCGTTACCTAGCTACCGTAAATATAAGCTACTTTTAAAATGGCATATTTTCCCTCTGGGCTCACCAAAACGGATGTGAAAGCATATTAACCATTCACTGACTGCACGTGATCGCTAGTAAACATATTACACTTACTCTGCTAGTCTATCGTTCAGGACAAGACAGCCTCCCCAAATTGTCTGCCCTTTCAAACTCATACCTGGGTGTGTACAGACCTCTTTGAACCGTCTGAGAGAGTTTTCTCCTGTGCAGGACATGCCATAAGTCAGGAGAGATGTAGTATCTTGCCAGAGAAGGCAAATATGATCATTTTTCTGCCAAAGAACTGCTAGAGTTAGAAGCTGGTTGGCATACCAACTCAACATTTATTTTGTCATTACTTGTTAATAGTGTAACTGTTATTTGTTAAATTATTGTAGTTGTGGGTTAGGTGACTTAGGTTTACTATGTTTTTTTTTTTTTTTTTTTTAAAAGCCTTTTATTTTCAAGAATCGGCTTAGGAATCTGTTAGGAATCGGAATCGTAAAAATCCAAACGGTACCCAACCCTAGTCACAGTGCTCTCTTGCTCTGGTGTTTTTTAAAGTATTAAAGTAGAGCTGGGCAATATATCGATATTATATCGATATTGTGATATGAGACTAGATATCGTCTTAGATTATGGATATTGTGATATCGTAATATGGCATAAGTGTCTTTTCCTGTTGTAAAGGCTGGATTACAGTAAAGTGATGTCTTTTTCTGAATTTACCAGACTGTTGTAACTGTTCTATTTGCATTTACCCACTTCATTCGTCATTATATCCACATTACTGGGGATTATTTATCAAAAATCTCATTGTGTAAATATTTTGTTAAAGCACTAACAGTCAACACTACAATATCGTTGTGGTATTGATATTGAGGTATTTGGTCAAAAATAGCGTGATATTTGATTTTCTCCATATCGCTCAGCCCTATATTAAAGTTCAACAAAGAATGGTTCTCATTAGAAAATGAACTTCATTTTTATTTTTCTATGTAGATGCACTCTTACAAAATCACCCCAGTAGTTGAGAATGATTGATTTCCAAATAGAGCTATTTATGTCATCTTAATAATATAAATTATAGAGTAGGTCTAGACCACACTCTATAATTTAAAAAGATCCAACAATTCCCCCCAAGAGCAAGCATTTGGTGCAACAGTGGCGAGAAAAATCTTCCTTTAAAAACAGACAGAATGCTCAGACAGACCCAGGCTCAACTTACCTTAATTATAACTTGTGTCCTGCTAGTTGTTCTACAGCACTTTCTTTTAAAGTGCCCATATTATGAAATATTTTTTTTTTCCTGGGATTTGGGGTGTTATTTTGTGTCTCTGGTGCTTCCACACACATACAAACTTTGACAAAAATCCATCCATGGTGTTTTGAGTGAGATACGGTTTCTGAATGTGTCCTGCCTTCAGTCTCCTGGTGAGCTGTTCAAAATCGGCCCGTATTATGACGTCACAATCCGAAACGACCTGGCTAAACGCAACCGTTAGCTCGTAGCGTTAGCATGCTAATGCTACCTCATTCTCAGTAGCAAAGCACTGCTACAACACACACAAGTTCACCATAATCTACAAAAGAACTACTTCCATGTGCGCCCTCATTTAGAAGTCTCCGAGCTGATCCTGCCTTGTAACTGACCAAAGTTGGAGAAACAGCCTTTCTTTTACTGTCTCTAGAGTTAGCTAGCTGCATGATCTACAACTGAGCTACTGCGAAAGTGCAATCAAAGATAGTAAAGAAAAGAAGAAGAAGAAGAAAAGAGGTCTCACTCTGTAGCTAAAACAGAAACCAGGTGAAAAGAGGATCTGCAGCAGTGAGAGAGAGCTGTAGCTAAATTAGTACAACAAAAAAAAGATTTTTAAAAAAAAAAAAAAAAAAAAAAAAAAAAAAAAAAAAAAAAAAAAAAAAAAAAAAAAAAAAAAAAAAAAAAAATTAAAAAAAAAAAAAAAAAAAAAATAAAAAAAAAATAAAAAAAAAAAAAAAAAAAAATAAAAAAAAAAAAAAAAAAAAGAAAAAAAATAAAAAAAATAAAAATTAGTAAATAAAAAAAAAAAAAAAAAAAAAAAAAAAAATTAACAAAAATATGTTGTTTTGGAAAAAAAAAAAAAATAAAACTATTTTTTTTAAAAAAATAAAAAAAAATTAAAAAAAAAAAAAAAAAAAAAAAATGTTTGAAAAAAAAAAATATAAATATAATTTTTTGAAATTTTTTTTATAAAAAAAATTTTAATATTTTAAAAAAAAAAAAAGTGTTTTTTTCTTTCTTTTTTTTTATTATACATATTTTTTTTTTTTTTAAAAAAAAACATAGAAAAAAAAAAAAAAAAATATTTTTTTTCTTTAAAAAAAAAAAAAAAAAAATAATACTGATGGCTGCATTCCACTTAGGAGAGACCCTGGTATTAAACAATTAATGATGGCTGCATTCCACTTAGGAGAGGTCCTGGTATTGTGCATGCTGACTCACTGAAAGCCCCCTGCTGGTTGTACTACAACACGTAGTTTTCAGAATTAAGCATTTCCAAAGATGCCACAGTTGTTTCAGATTGACTCATCAAAACTCTTAAAAATCAAAGAAGACTCATGGCAGAAGAAATTCTCAGAGCATCAGATATCTTTCAGAATATTTAATATGTTAAACACGTCCTACAAATTTAACAGTAATATACTTTATATACACTTGTATTCTTATTATTCTTTATTAGTTTCAAAGGATGAGTTCTGTTCCTCCTGTGGAAATAAGGACCTGCCCAAACCAGCTGTAGATGATATTTGGGTGAGACTTAAAACATCAATAAATAGTCTGAATACTGACTAATCTGGAGTAAAATTCTTGAGATAACATTAAAGTAATCAAATAATGTCTAATTGTATACATAACTGGTTTTCTAATGTTTACATTTTCTTATTTTTATCCATGTGTGGATTCAGTGTGAAACTTGCACAAGATGGTTTCACACGCAGTGCCTTGGAATGACAGCAGCACCAATACCAAGCAAAAATCCCCCTTGGGATTGTTTGTTGTGTAACAGCCCTAGCTAAAGACGCTGTAGGGGAGTTTGGGGTTTAGGTCTGGATAACTAAAGGCTCCAAAATTTCAACTACTGCCACGATGGTAATTGTACACAAACTGCATAAAGGGAACATTAACCCCACCCAGAAAAGTAAACACAAGCTAGAAAATTCGTATTTAATTTGTGTTTTTCCATCATTCACATTAGTACAGATCTGAAATTATTTTCTATGTGAAGATTAACATTGTGGATGTGTTCATTATGAATGAATGTGGGATATTGATATTTAAGTTTGTTCTGCCACCGATGGCAGGTAAAAATGTTAAGTAAAATTTTACTTAACATTTTTACTTACTAAATGTTCAGTCTCAAATCATGTTTTAAGGCAACTATATATATATATATATATATATATATAGTAATTATAACATATTTCTTGAGATAAATATACCCAAAAATGATGCATGTTTACTTTTTGAAAAGTAATCGTTATAGTTCAACCATTAGGTGAGCAGTTATAGTGAGGCAAGAATGGAAACACTTTGCTTGGTAATTATTAAAGTATTAAATGTTTTTAGCAGAAAATATTCCCCAAAATTATGCATATATTATTTTTGAAAACTACATGTTGTAGTGCAACCAGCAGGGGTGCTTCTATGTGTAGAGTAGTTTTGGACAAATGACTTTGTTAATGTGACATACATTTTTTTAGTAAAAAGAATATTCCCCAAAATTATGCATATGCGTATATTTGAAAAATTAGTGCTGTAGTACAACTAGCTGGAGACAATCTATAATTGAGGTAAGTTTGGAGACACTACCTTATTTAATCATTAAAGAGAGAGGACAGAGAAGAGACACTAACATATCCTGGCTTGTAATGGAAGACATATGATGCTTTTGATAACCGATTGCAAATAAAAAGAAACGTTACTGTTGTTTATCTAGATAACATCCCCGAAATCCCTATCACCAGACTCCATGTAAATAATCAGTACTTCTAGCATGTATAGAGACAGCATATTTCCACATGTAAATCGGTGAATTATGGGTTTATTTCAACCAAACCAGAGTGGTGATTGTTGGAACAGTGTGTGACAGGATGAGGTTTGCCCCTCCCTCTTACCTGTGCATGGGAGTGCGCACCAGCACACCTGGGGCTCATCCCCTTTGAGTGGGAGCAGGTGGGGGCTCTATTTAAGCATGTGTGTGTGTAGACTCGTTCTTTTTTTCCCCTGTCTTCTCCTGTTGGGTGTGGAGGCGTGTCGGGGCTGGCGTGCTGTACACTTTTTTTTGCCCTAGGTCGTCCGTTTGGGCGTGTGAGCCGACCCTGTCTTGGCTGGGGATGTCCCGGTGTGGTGCCTACCTGTGCTGCTTGCGTTGGGTGTCTCGGTAAGGTGCGTGCCTCCCTGTTTCGACCCATTTGGCGTTATCAAGATCTGACATGTCTTATTTGTTATAGTGTGGGCCACTGCATGTGTGCGGAGTGGGTGTTCTGTTTTAATGCTGCGTTTCACAACAAAGCTGGACTGGGCTGCAGCCTCATACATGCTGCTGTGGGGCTATCATGGTGCCACAACTAATTAAAAGGGCCAGTACTCCCCGGCGCGTTCTTCAACTCACTGATGCTGTTCTGGATTCTGGTAAAACTGGTCTGGATACTGGTACAAAATTGGCTCTGTAGGTACTGTATTAACTGTGTGTGTGTGTGTGTGTGTGTGTGTGTGTGTGTGTGTGTGTGTGTGTGTGTGTGTGTGTGTGTGTGTGTATTGCATGTGGGTTTTTCTTTGTTCTTTTTATTTTGGTTGATTTGCGGTTTTCTTATTATGCATGCTCGATTGTTCATTTGAATTGTGTTGTTTATTACTTTTTCTAATATCCAGTACTTATCCATTTTTAACAAAATATTGCTATTTTAACATATCTAATTAAATAAAATTGTATATTTTTTTCTATAATTACTTCATTGTCTCTGACCCCTGATTTTGATAAACTGATTGTGTGCTTTAAAAGGTCTTGGGCCTATCCCAAGTGGGGTTGTCGGACATTTTTAGTTTAGTCATAGGCCACTCACCTTGCCAAGTGGAAAGACAAACCAAGACTGCTTTGGATAGTTTTATTTTGTTTGTCCACTTTGAATGCAGTGTGTTTTACAATGATAAAAGTACTGATTATTTACATGGAGTCTGGTGGGTTTGGCGATGGCCTATTACAGAGCTAAATATTCAAACAGCGCTTATGAACAAACTCTTATTTACATACGTCCTGCCGTCATATCGTTGCTGAGAGAAGAGATCACAGGAAGGAGAGAAAGATCAACTGAAGGTTTAATGACCAAACCTGCTCTGTGTAACCGAAGCTGAGGGTTGAAAACCGCGTCCAGTAGCTCCCGTTGTCGCTCGTTCTCCTCTTTTGAACGACAAAGTTCCTCCTCGTACTCTGCTATCGTTCTTTCAAACAGCCCAAATATCTCTTCAGCAGCCGCAGTTAGTCGCTGCTCCACCAACGCTCTCAGCATCTGGACTTTACACATTTTACCTCTTTCTCAACACAACAAGGATACTCTGCTAACACACATTTCTGCTAGACGCCATCTTGCTCAAAGTGGGAAGTTAGCAGCAGTAAATACAACAGCTTCCGGTGCAGATTAGTTGCTGAGCTTCAAAATAAAAGTCCGGAAGTGTTTGAGGCAAATTTGAAAAACAAACCGGAAGATAAATGATCTAAAATAGTGACAGACTTCCTCTGGAAAACACGCAGGAATATAAGTGATTAAAACACACGTTTGAAGAAAGACAAACATTTAACCCTCATGCCCTTCTCCAAAAAAAAAATGACACTGGACACCTTTGAGGCAAAAATGTCCACGCACACAAAAACTGCTATTAAATCATCATATATCAATATGTTTTTCTGCTTTTTTTTTTTTTCCATAAATCACTTAAACAACTTCTAACTTAATCAAAACTACCAAACATTCATTTTCATTTTAACCCTTTATATGCCAGTTTATTTGAAGTATTTCATTATGTATTACAAATATTTTTCCATATAATGAATAATATGTAAATGGGGCTTTGGTGGTGATTAGAGGCTTGGATATGTCAAAGATGAGCAACAAAACTGATTTGATTGCATCAGTATTTTTTTGTAGTTCCAGATACTCCCTCTGGACACCTTTTGTGGACAAAAATGCCTCATTGACTTCCATTATAACCACTTTTTTTTTTATCTCACTGCCTTTACAGTATAAAACCGTGTGTGTGTGTGTGTGTGTGTGTGTGAATGAATCTGATCATTTTAGTGATGAGAACACATTTAGTGTGAAAAAGGCATCTTTGAAGGATGCATTTCATGTGTCTTTGGAGACGTGCTTGAATAAAAACACTGTCTCCTGCATGTGCTGTAAACTGGCGCTTATCATTTCAAATGGTTTGTGGGACATGGTGGCCCTGAAGACTGGTCTCCCACTATGGACATCCCACAGGCTCCGGGTGGATTCCCCTTTGGACCGGTACACACCTGCCACACACGGCTCTATAATATAACTGGCAAAAGTAAGTTGCGCTTTTTTCACTCCTAAAATTATCGTTTGTTTACAGATTTACACAAACTCTCTCTCACACACAGACACACACACACACACACACACAGGTCCATAATATAACTGGAAAAAATACAATGATTTCATGCATTGGCCTACAAGGGCAAATGTGGTTATAATGGAAGTCAATGAGGCATTTTTGTCCACAGAGGTGTCCAGAGGGAGTATCTGGAACTACATAAAAAATACTAATGCAATCAAATTAGTTTTATTCATAATCTTTGACATATCCAAGCCTCTAATCCCCACCAAAGCCCCATCTACATATTCATTATATGGAAAAAAAAAAAAAATCCTTTTTTGTTTTTTGTAATAAATAATGACATACTTCAAATAAATAAACTGGCATTTAAAGGGTTAAAATCCTGAAAATGATTGAATGTTTGGTGGTTTTGATTAAGGTAGAAGTTGTTTAAGTGATTTATGAAAAAAAGCAGAAAGAAATATTGATATTTGATGATTTAATAACAGTTTTTGTGTGCGTGGACATTTTTGCCTCGAAGGTGTCCAGAGGGTACAAAATGAATCATTTAAGTATAAAAAACATGTAAGAGTAAAAAAACCCTGGATTTAACTTTGTTAATTGACTAAAAAGAAAGGTTCCTACAAAATGTCATGCCATAAGCAGTAACACAGCAAAAATGATCACAAAATGAAAAAAAAAAACTTGAGAAAAATGTACAAAAATGGCCGAAGAGGGCATGAGGGTTAAATGCATTTTCAGAGCTCTTAGAAAACAAAGAACCAAATTAAAGCTGATGGTAGTTTGTTTCCCATTTTCTTTTAAAGTGTCAAACAGAAGACAGAAGGTTTAATCTTTAAATGTAAGATGTCAACTGTTTTTGTTGTTTGTCTAAAGGTGAAGTTAATGTTTATATTAGACCGATTATTATCATATCAAATCAGACCACCTTTTAAGATTTATTTTCTCTCTCAATTTATTCATTCATTTGATTTGCATCATGTGCACAAAAACACAAAGAAGCAGTCGCTGGCAGTTCAAAACTCAGGCTCTCTCCAACATTATTAAATGTGTAGAAAACAAATCATAGTAAAAATGAGAATCTCTGAAATAGCAGATAAGTTGAAATACAACATACAAAACATTAAATATATTAGCGGTGGTGATATGTGACTTCCATGGATACACAAACAAAACGGAGGAGGTTTTCTTTCCAGGTTTGGTCCTTCACACCCCGGGGCTGAGTCAATTAATAGAACTAGCTAATGCCGGCAAACCACAGCTGATATTAATCAATAAAATCCAGAAAAATTAATCTTTTAATATTTGAATTTTCACCATGGACGTAGAAGTGCTTTAAAACAAACTGTTGGGGGCTCAGTTCTTAATGTAAACATGAACCTGGTGCAATATAAAACATATCTGAGGGTTAATATAAAACATATCTGAGGGTTGCTTCTTGCTTGTATAATTTACAGCAGAAGTTCTCTGAAAATCTCTCTTATATACAAGCTAAACTGGTATTGGAACTGAAATTTCCCTAACCTGATTGTAATCAAATCTGGACCTTGTGAATTGAAATCGAATCAATTAAGAACATCATTGGCACCCCACACGTGCAATAACAGCTGTGAAAAAACAACAACTCAGAGTGCAATAAAATAAAGCCCAGTGTCGCTGCGACTGAGCTGGTGGAGTCTCCAGAGGCTGGTTTTAGAACATAAGAGACGTCTCCAGTTTCAACAGCCAATAGAGAAGTCAGCTGGTCAAGTCTCCAGAGGCTGGTTTTAGAAAATAAGAGACGTCTCCAGTTTCACCACCGGCAATAGAGAAGTCAGCTGGTCAAGTCTCCAGAGGCTGGTTTTAGAAAATAAGAGACGTCTCCAGTTTCAACAGCCAATAGAGAAGTCAGCTGCAAGCTATTAAAAAAAAGATCCTGAATCCATTTTGTTTCTATGTTACAAACACAGCTGGTGGAAATGACTGAGTTTGTATGAGGCACCATCGGGGACATTATTCCAAATTACCTTACACACAAGTGAAATGCTCTCACACACACTACTGAGCTGCTCACTTATCATATCCTTTGCAAAAAGAAAATAAAAGCAAACTAGGTCATTTATATAAAAAGGGCCTATGATTGACCCCAGTGGGACCCCACACAAAATGTTTGCTTTATGAAAAGATGACTTTTGATTGGGTTTACGATTACTTAAGTACTCATGTAACCATTTAATAACTGAACCTTGAAAGCCACAGGAACTTAGTTAAGTAAGTTCATGATTAACTTTATCAATGCTGATTCAATCCTCCAGTCCTCTCCATCAGCTTCTGTTTCCATGTGTTGAGTTTGTCTTTGATGAAGCTGTGAGGATTGATGACCTATACACTGATGGGTTTTGAGTCTGGTGCACCAGTTGAATCTTTGGTCACAAACACTGCAGTATGAGTTCTCATGTGTGTCTTCAAGTGTCCATTTTCAGTGAAAGCTTCACCACACTCAAAGCAGCTGAAAGGTTTGTCTCCTGTGTGAACTCTAAGGTGTACATTCAGATAATGCTTATCTTATTGTTTCATCAGATGTGTCTTGCAGACAAATCTTTAAACTAAAAACATCGCCACCCGGCCAAGACGGGCATTTATTACTTTGCCGCATCCCGAACAGCTCCCGCTGCCGTGCGCCAGGCAAATCCACCGTCATAATAGCAATCCGTCATGGAACAATATGCCTGCTCTTAAAGGGAATGTGAGATGATGCTCTGATTGGTTATTTTCACGTTACGCCCAAACCACACCTAGCTACTTCAGACCAACCCATTTAAGATTTGCGTCGGGCGCAAGAGTCATTTATCCCGCCGGTATAATAGCAACAGCGCCCGAGATCCGCCCACAAAGCTACTTGCGTTCGGCGTTTCATACTTGCGTTTCAGATCGTTAAAATAGGGCCCTCTGTGTAAAAGATTTCTTACAGACTGAGCAGCTAAAAGGTTTCTCTCCTGTGTGAGTGATCATGGGTCTCTTCAGATGTGCCCTTTGGCCAAATCTTTTCCCACACTCAGAGCAGCTGAATGTTTTGTTACATGTTGAATCATGTTTCAGAGAGTTTAAAGCTGACTGGGGTTCTAAGGTCTCCTTCCAATCAGCACTGTCACCAGCCTCAGGTTCAGAAGAGTCTCCAGTCTGGTCTTCAGTCTCTGATTGTAAAAGTGGATGGGAGTTCCTGGCTGGTTCTGGTCCTCCACAGTCCTCTCCACCAGCTTCTGTTTCCATGTGTTGAGTTTGTCTTTGTTCTCCTCTGTTGAGGACCCCGAGTTCAGTTTCAAAGATGGCTACTCCGTGCATCACACATAAGTAAACATTGTGGTTTTCTACAATTTTAAGCACTTTTGTCTTTGTTGTAACCAAATGAAGAAGTCGTACACATAGCGCTGTATACTGTTACCTGTAGGCATGTCGCTACAGTCTTATGAGTTAAATACCGCCTAATTAGTTATTTTGTAGCTTGTGCAGCTGAAATTGGCTAGAGACGCTACATGTTGCTATGCTATGACAACAATGGCTAAGCCAGTCTTGAGCAGAAAGCAGAGCAGTAGTCTAACGTTAATCAAAACAGAATATTCAGGTATCAACTGTGAAATATATTTGTGTAATATGTCAATAACTGGGTGAATAGAATCCTAAATTTTACTAAAAATGTTACAAAATGTGTTGACCTGGCTACCTGGTTAGACACTTCCCCCACCCTGAACACAAAGGAAACCAAATATAACCCATTCCAAAGGCAATCATTTTTCTCAGGGTTGTTATATGTGGGTGATTCTACAACTAAGAGCACTTTTGGCACTGTGAGCTTATGGAAAATTCACTTCAAACAATCTTAGATATTGTAAGTAATGAACTAGTAATACTTGATTTAAAATACATTTAGATCCACATCATTGGTTATTCTTATTTTTTTCTTAAAAACTGTGTAGTGGTGGAAAAAAGGCCAAGGACACAAAAGTGCCTGTAGTTGGAGAATCACCCATGGGTGATAATTAGTTGAGACCTGAAAACATAGGTCAAGGAACATTAGCTAAATCATGGCTATAATGTAAGTAATGTGTATGTGTGTGTTTTAGTGTATTTAGATAACACAGACCTGTTCCTGAACCCACAGAGGACCCTGCCGTACCCTAGTCCTCTCTACCAGCATGAAGCTGACCCCACAGCATACTATGCTGATGGGGACCTATCGATTGAGGCAGGGCTGGACTGGGACAAAAAATTGGCCCTGGCATTTTTGGCCCAGGCGGCCCACACCCACCGTGATTGGTCTGACACATTCCCTGCAGACAGTCCTCTTAAAATATGCGTGCATGCTATGATATGAGTTGCCTAGTGTTCAGCGTTCATGTGATCGTTTTGGATCCTTCAAGAGGGGTGTCAAGACTTATCTGTTGGTCTTACACTTAAATAATTCATTCATTCTTAGAGTTATGATTTGTATATTTATGGTATTTTTATTAGTTTTTATTATTGATATTGTATTGTCATTATTGATATTATTACTATTTTGCTTAATATTGGCTTAGCAACTTTAAAAACAGTTTACTGTTAATTTTTAACTATTTTTAACTATTGTAAGATTCATATTTTGTCACTTTGGACATAAGTGTCTGCTAAATAATATAACCATAACTATAACCCTTCCCAAAAGCTACAATAAAGCTGAGAGTAGTACAGTATATGCCCTGGAAAAGAGCACCAATACAAGAGAAGCTAATTAAGCTATTCAAGGAACACTGATGCTTATATCAACACTGACTTTATAGATCACACAGACTTTTCAGCTAGCCAACAGGCTAACCACTAGCATTTTCAATGTAAGCTTAAACAGATAGGTTACCTGACAGCCACTAACTTTAATGTTACAGCCAAACTGCTTGTTATCGTTATGACGTGGCACGCGTGCGTGCGCACGCACGCACGAACACACACACACACACACACACACACACACACACACACACACACACACACAGTCTCCCTCCCTTCCTGAAAGTCCCTGTTAATTTGCCTACTCCTTACCACATCGTCATCTACTCTCTCTTCCATCTTTTCCTCACTCGCTCCCATGGCCCTGTCATGGTCACTCGGCTTCTTCCCTGTCATGATTTGTTTCTGCATCAGTATAGCCAGCCAGCTCTCCTCCTCCTCCTCCTCCTCCTTCCTCTACTTCAGGTAATGCTGATGTTGAAGAAGCTACTACAGCCCCAAACATGTCCGAAATATTTCAGGAATCCGCCTGTAGATTCTTAATCTTTTTCTCCCGTGATTTCTCTGCCCTCCCTTGCACTTTGGTGGTCGTTTGTCCATTTTAACGTGGATGCTAAACTTCCAGCATAACTACAGCTCGTGTCTCAGGGCCGGGAGGCGTGGCCATAGTGGGATTCATAAATTTGCGGCCCGGAATGGGGAAGGGGGATCCTGGATTTGATTGGGTCAGGCCAGTGCCAATAAAGAAAATTAACCAATGGGCTGCAGTGAGTTCTTTATGGGCCGGCCCGGCCAAAAAATTTAAAAAAAGGCCTATTTATATCGGCGGTTCGGCCCAAAACTCCGTCGGCCCACCGGGAAAATGCCCGGTATGCCAGATGGCCAGTCCAGCCCTGGATTGAGGTCAACGTTGTTGGAGCTGGTAAGATAATGAAAATAATCAGCATAGTATTATCATAAGAATAACATTAGTAAGAATGTTAATAATCGTATGCTTAACGACATATTGCTTTTTATGTGTTATAGGCAGCTGCCCTGAGGCACCACCCACACATCTGCCCATGCGGAAGCATGATGTCTTCACCAAGGAGCACACGCTCTTTATACTGGACTTAATGAGGCTACACCAGGAGAGGGAGGGAGAGGGTCTCCCAAAGTCGATGAAGGACCTCAACAGCAGACTCAAGCTTGGCCGGAGAAACAAAAAAGACCTGTGGGCAGATATGGCAGCTAAACTAACAGAACAGCTCAAGGAAACATTCTGCCCTGACAAGGTGTCCAGGAAGTGGTGCACCTTAGTGCAGGGATACAAAAAAGTTAAAGACAATAACGCCAGCACAGGGAAGGGCCCCATGCGTTTCCAATTCTTTCCAGAAATGGATGATCTGCTTGGGGCCCAACATGATGTGGTGTTCCCTGTTGTGGGAACAACAGAGGGGCTGGATGTCCGAAGACAGGAAGCAGTGGTTCGCAGTGAAACTGCCACTGCCTCCACATCCGTTGCCACCACCTCCCGCACCACTGTCACTGCCACCACCTCCCACACATCGACACCCAGCAGCCCAACAACCAGCACATCATCCAACTCCACACCACAACAGACACCAAGGATGGTGTCTTAGGGATGATGATGATGATGATCTCCTGACTTTCCTCTGGGAAACGGAAATGGCCAGCCAGCAGCGCCACCAGGAGACCATGGCACAGATGAGGTCTTCCCAGCAGCGCTTGGAGAACCTGCTGACACGAATGCTGGAGAAATTTTGACTCTCATTTTGACAAAATTGTCATCCTCCCTCTATTTCTTTAGTTTGTTAAGTTGTATATATATTTTTTTATTCAATTTCTTTATAGTTTAAGTTAAGTTGTATACATTTTATTTTCTATTCTATTTCTGTAGTTTAAGTTGTATGTACTGTATATATTTTTATTCAATTTTTTATTCCATGTTTCTCATTTAGTATTCTTTATTGCTAATAAATATTTACTTGCATGTTACCCAAGCCTTCACTTCATTTATTCAAAACAAAAACTCAAAACCATACTGTGGGCTACAAAAAGGGGAAGCATTCAATTTAGGGAAACCATTTTTATTAGTACACCGAATATAAAAATGATACATCAATTACAATAGAAAAGAGTAAATGTAAATAGTAAGAGTAAATGTATTTAGAAGCTTTCAACCCTGAAAATGAGTCTAGTCATTGTCATCTTCCTGCATTGGGCAGCCATGTGGGTGTTCTGCACATACGTCTGAAGCAGCAATACACATGTTGTGTAAGAAACAAGCAGCTATAATGATCATGACCACAGAGTCAATGCGGCTGTTCTGTAGGTCACGTAGACGCCTCCATTTGCACTTCATTCTTCCAAAGAAAACGAGATACATACATAACGTCCATATAAATATTCCCGAAGAAGCCATTCACCGTGTCTCACTTCACCGTCAACAGAAATGTTCAGTTTAATGTGAAGTAGAGCAGCCGATAGCCCGCTAGCTCACTACAACGCTTCAGCTAATGTTGTGTCAATTCCTGCAGTGATTAAAACAGCAACTGGGTCATTTGTCCACCACGGCAGCACCCCATAAAATATATGGTTACTACCACAGCTCCTAAGGTGGTGTTGAGTAGCTAATAGACGAAGGGTTGCATTAAAAAGCTACAGAGTTTACGTTGCCATGGACGCAGAATTCCAACCGTAGAGACGGAACGGACTATTTTCTCTAGTGGAAGCAATACAATCGTATTTAAATCAATAAACTCCCATTTAAATCAATATTTTGTCAAGTTATTAGTCAAATTATTGATTTATTTGGTAAGTATCCATGTAATAAGCGGGATAATGTAGAGCGAGGCAGTTGTTATAGCGAATACAACCCCTTCAGGCTGATTCAAGACCTGAGGTTCCTGATCACCCTGTCGGGGTTGTATTCGCTATAACAACCGCCTCGCTCTACATTATCCCTTACTTACCTCACCTCATTCAATTGTCTGTTGTATCTTACTCACTCAGATGTATATAAGGGTCTTTGTCTGTTCTTTTTGTTGAAAACTCAATAAATAAATCATATATTAAAAAAAAGGGATATTCCATACATCATCCAGTAGAGGCTGCACTATCAGTGCATCTAACAAAGAAAGCAGACTGGGGCCCCTTTCTTTGTTACAGGAGAACGTATCCTAGTACAGCCTTCTGCTTAGAAAACCTTTGTTCAGAATAAAGTTCCACTAATCTCTTTCAACATCTTAGGTACATCTAAAAACCTATGTTACACATAAATAAAGCCTTTAGGCAAATAATAACATCTAACAGTGACTTTAACGTTAAATGCAATTGTTTACCGGGCTGTAACGTTAGCAACGGAATGTTTGATTAAAACATTTCATAGACTACTATCAAATAAGCTGAAACATGAACTTACATTCTCCGCTTTCTATCATCTTCTTCCAGATTTAGCTGATGAACCACACACACACACGCACACACTTGGATTGTAGCTCTCTGTATTCTTTAAGAATGGCGCAAGAGTGACTTTCCTTTTATTGGAGGCATCCATCTTTTCTCCGACTCGTGGTATTGTGTGCCAAACAGAATGCAACAAACCACGGTTATTTGTTTTTCAACACGGATGTGACGTCACTCTCGAGCTGCAAGTCGTGATTTGTAAACAAATAGAACGCGCCATTAAATAGAACGCATTCAACTCGGGTATGACGTCATTCCCAGTTCCGGCTTCCGAGTTCCGAGGTAAATAGAACGCGGCATTGAAGTTCCTCGCGGCTCTGCGACCTGTTTGAGGAAATACAACAACAACACGTTAGCAGGAGCTAGCTGCGGCTAACCTTAGCTTTAGCACCGACTCCCTGTGACATTAAAAAAGAAAACAAACCTGCTCTACAAGCTCAGTTGGAGGCTGTTCAGTAACACTCAGGGCTAGATTTATCAAGCCGTTTGCGCCTGTTTCCAGGCGCTAATTGGTCGCAAAGACGGACGTAACCGATGCGGGCTATTTACAAACAGGGCGCACTTAGGTAAAATCGCAGATTGTCTGCCACATGAGCGAGAAGAGACAAGTTGCGCTTTCAATATGCGTTCGTGGGAGGTCGTGGGGAAAGTGGGAGTTCCACCCAAAAAGGTGGGAGGATAAGCGCAAAGTGCACCTAATTATATATTCCGTGGTATTTACAAAGACTGTCAGTAAGAGCGCGCCTCTATTCTGCGGGGGAAATTCTCCGCCTCTTAAAAGCAGGTCTAAACCAGCCGCAGTCGAGTTTCCTCATAGACCTTTATGCCGCTGGTGAAATGGCAACAGTAATTTGAGCAAGACGAAGACATAGGTGAGGCTGAAAATATTTTTAACACAAGAATCACACTTTGTCAGTGAAAAGTTTTTTTTTTGTTTCAAAAACTTTTTAAACCACATCCAGCAGTTTGTGGCTTTTCTTTCTTCTTAAGAAACTAAACACTGGCGCGTTTTACTCTGCCGTCTTCATACCGATGTGACACACAAACAGTTAACGTTAGTTCCGGGGACGGACGGTATTACGGGTCGTACCAACAACTTCCGGATACATGTTTGTTTACTAATGTAACCGAGGGTTTCTTCTGTTGCCTAGACTCAGGTTTGACTATAAAATAAAGAAACACGGCCGGAACCAAGACGGCACTGCACGTCTCACTTCATTCAACCACAATACAGTCAATACAACACTTTATCCACTTCCTCTTTTTCCCTTCACAATAAAAGCACTATGGTTAACTGTAACTTCCTCTTAACCCTCCTGTTGTCCTTGGGTCAAATTTGACTCGTTTTCAAAGTTTCTGTGTCAGAAATATAGGTTACTTAAAACCAAATTGCCTCAAAAATAACATGGATGGTTCCATACAACGCTTTCTGCAAGTAAAATGAAGGATGGGATCATTACTCTCATTAAATTGTGGGGGTTGTATTCAACTTTATAGCATTTGAAAAGAAATTGAAATGGTTTCAAAACTAAAATGTTGACATATACCAGTCTGTGATCCACTCCACATCCTCTGATTTTAATTGTTAGTCAAAATAATTCATAATTTGTGCTTTTTTAACTCAGAAAGTAGGTATAAGTTAATATTAATGAGGTTTATTGACCATGAATTCCAGAAATAAGTGTAACACTAGTGGTAATAGGTTGGAATGAAGTTGGCTAAGAAGATGTAACACAGAATGGGGTGATCATTTATACTTTACAGACCAAACAGAAGGAGGACAACACAAGGGTTAACCTTCAGCTGAGAGGTAACACATTAAAATACCTTACACTTAAATAACATTTAAGCTATTCTGTGTTTGAATAAATACAGTTACAGCTGTAACACTGCTAGAATCAGATATCTAATTAAAATATCAGTAACAGAATGAATACATTGATATATTATTTCATTAAGGAAATGATGGAATAGTAGCTTTATCGATTGATTGATCGGCAAATGTTTTTACGGTGTTTTCTGCTGCAGGGTTGTGTGGTTGCATATTGAGAAACGAAAGATTGACAACACTTTGATAATTGTAATTAAAGATGTAAAAGCAAAGATCGTCTAAACTAAAGACACACTTCCTGTCTCCTAAAGGGGCGTGGCCTCGTTTTAACGTGTAGTGAACGTCGTGTGGATGGATGAAAAGTTATATTTGAATAATTGAATTAGTGTCAGAATGTTCTGGAGATACGTGGCTTGTTGAAGAATGGCTCCAATATTTACTTTGACTACAGGACGAAAGGCTCGCTCATAATCTTTGTTCATCTTTGTTCATCTTTATTGCTGTCAATAATGACAGTTAAATCACAGACAAACAGAAATATAAAATGTAACCCTCATGTTGTCCTCGGGTCAAATTTGACCCACTTTCAAAGTTTGTACATCAGACATTTGGGTTTCTTTCAAGAAAATTGCGCAAAAATAAGATGAATGGTTCCATACAATGCTCTTTGCAAGTAAAGTTAAGGATCAGGAATTTTGTTTTTTATCAGGGTGCGAACTACGGGGGAAACAGTGGGAGCTCGGCTCCCCTTAATAAGACAATGGCTCCCCTAAAAAAGTGATTTGTGAAATTTTGGGGGGGTCTCTAAAAATATTATGTGTGTCATCTTAACATGCAATTTCTGTTTTGTGTTATGTGATCACCGTGGATTATTATGTTTAAAATTGCAAAAAATATTCATTCATGCATGATGGTGATTTAAACCTAACTCCCTTCATAAAGATAACTATATGCTATGCTTGTCACGAGCATCAAGGCGTGGCGGCGCTGCGGTTCAAATTCAACTCATGTTTAGTACATATTAACTCAAAGATTCGTGGAAAAAAATATAAATGTTGGAGGTCATTAATCGGCGCGCAAAGTCCTTGAAATCCATTCTGCAGTTAGCATCATATAGCCATGGCAAAAAGAAAACAAGGCAGTTTAATTAATTTTGGTTTTACTAAGAAATTGTGTAGCGATGACGTTAATAGCACGACCGGTTCAACTGCTGCAAGGCCAGTTAGCAAACCTCCCGCCAGGGTGACAACGCAAGAAGAAGCTATATAATGTCCTCTCTGGCTGAAGATGGTGGTGGTAACAGCTCGTCAGAAGCTGGTCACGATCCTAACCCTGGCACCTAAATAAGGCACCGAAATCCACGTTGCTATTCGGTCCAGTAGATAACGGTCGTTAAAGCACCGGTGCCGTATTAGCACCGGGTCTGTGCAGGTGCGATGGATCGCGTACAAACCAATAGGGTGTTGGAATGTTTATACTTCTCATCCAACCACAATCAAATTCACTCTCTCCGGATGGTGTGATTTGGATAGGGTTTTTTTGTGTGTGTGTTTTTGAATGATGACGAGCCGGAATGACAACGAGCCGAATTGAAATAGGAGTAACAATGCTATTTTTAAAACGTAAGGAGTAGAAAGTACAGATAATTGCGTGAAAATGTAAGGAGTAGAAGTAAAAAGTATGCTGTAAAATAATTACTCCAGTAACGTATAGATACCCAACATTTCTACTTAAGTAGGGTAACGAAGTATTTGTACTTCGTTACCTGACACCTCTGCAATAGAGCTCCATAAATCCTGCACACTGGTCCTTTAAAATCTAAAGAAAACATGCTGCAACTCTGTGTCCGTTTTAAAGCTTTCAAATTAGCTTTTTTCCTCTTGACTATCATCTTGTACCTTTTTGGTAGATTTCGTGAATCCATTTACGTATATTTTAAAATGTATTGATACTCAAAATACGGCTTCTCTCTGCGCCCTGTACGACAACCTCTGACAGTAATCATCTACTGTCACCTGTCAACCTTTCCCTTGCTACTACTCACAATTCCCCATATCTCCGCCACTCAACATCATTAAACTAAACATGGAGATGGAGACAAACCTCTTTGTGTCTTTCAAACAGGGCTTCCTGTGACAAAACTGGGGCCTGTTTCACAAAAACAGAATATATAAATCCAGGATAACCGATAAAGCGAGGCTTGACCTAGTCTAATCTGTGCAGCCTGGCTTGGTGCGTTTCACGAAGGCCAAGCCAGGCTGAGGAGGAGCGACTAGGTCGAGCCAGGCTGAAGTAATTCAGATAGATGCGCGTCCACGGCTTTCCTCAAAAGACCGCAAGGTCGATAACAGATTTACTGATGCTAAAATGGAGATATACGCATTGTTCATACTTTACACAGAGTGAGCAGCAGCTTCTTGTGGAAGTATGATAACTTGAAACACATTTATTTGTAAAAAAAAAAAAAAGACAAAAAAAAAGAAACACGGCTGCTGTAGCCTAATGAAACAGCGAGAGAAAGTGAGGCAGACAATCGCAGACCGACTGAATGCCTAAAAATATACATTTACCACTGCTCTGAATTGAAGCCGTCATAATCAAACCTTTCAAGGATTAGGCTACTAATCATTTGCACAAATGAACAGTTGTACTCTTTGCCTTAAAAGTAAGCAGAAGATAATGTTACTTGGGAAATTTACCATGAGGATCAATTTTCTACAACGCTAGAATATGATGCGTAAATATCTCTTTCACTCTGTTCCTCCCTCTCTCTCATGGGCTATAATATAAATTTCCTAAGTCATATTAACTTCCACTGCTCGCTTTTAATGCAAAGTGTACAACTGTTTGTTTTTGCAAATGACAGTGACTCATTGAATGGTTTCAGTTAAGAGCAGTAGTTTGTAAATGTATATTTTTAGACTATCATTCAGTCGGTCCACTATTATCTGCTATGCTTTTTCTCACGTGTTTTTTTTTAAATTTTTTTTATAGAGGACGAGTTTCCTTCTCTACATATTATATGCCTTGCTCCCTCGTATATATGGACATAGAAAAGAAAGACACTGAAGAAATTGGACTCTAAAATCTAGAAACTATAAAGATAATTAAGTGATACATTTCATGCACACTGTAAACATGAATGTAACTCATTCATCAGTTATTTCCCCCCCAGCAAAGTATGTCAGAAACCATTGAGGTGTCCTCTCCCTGTTGTTACATGAATGTACAGTAGGCTACACTATATAGTTACGTATTGGTTTAGTGAACTGAGACTATAATTTGGGAGGATTGTACAATTAGGATATGTTCTTAAAAATGTACAGTCCTCCCAAATTATAGTTGTTAAAGAATAAAAAACCAACCTGGGATTTTACTCCCGATACTTTCTCACTCCAAAAAAGTCAGGCGGGTTTCGCCCCATCCTCGACCTGTCCCAGTTCAACCGGTGCGTCATGGTATGTCCATTCCACGTCCATTCCGACTAACAAACGTGTTGGAATGCGTGCGCCACCAAGAGTGGTTTACATCCGTGGATCTGAAAGACGCATACTTTCACAATTTCCTGTGTCCCCAGACACAGGAAATTCCTGCGCTTCTTTTTCCAAGGGGCTCATTTTCAGTACAACCGACTGCCATTCGGTTACTCACTGGCCCCTCGCAGTTATTCCAAGTGCATGGAGACGGCACTTCAGCCGTTGCGGACGATTTGCTCATCCTGGCTTCCTCTCAGGAAACGGCGGCGCTGCACACCGTGACAGTCCTGCAGCACCTGCAGACACTCGGTTTCGCCATAAACTGGCAGAAAAGCGCATTGGTTCCCACACAATTGATAGTTTATCTGGGCGTAGTGCTAAACTCGATTGTTATGAGGGCCAGGCTGTCAACGCCGAGGCAAGATGCGCCGTTTTCTCTCCTGTCGCGCACCACGCCCCACGCAAAGGTGTCAGCACTGTCTGTCATGCGCCTTCTGGGCATGATGTCCTCGGGCTACATGGTAGTACCCCTGGGGCTTCTCCCATGAGAAAAATCCAGAGGTGGTTCCTTCGTCAGCGCGTCGACCCCATACGCCACAAGTGGCGAATGCTGACTATCCCTCCTTCTCTGCAGTCAGACCTGTCATATTGGGGAAACCCCCAGACCTTATCAGCTGGGGTTCCCCTGGGCAGAGTGACGTCATACGTGACAGTGTACACGGATGTGTCCCTCACTGGCTGTGGAGGAATGTGCGAATCACAGGTGGTGGGAGGGGAATGGCCTCCTCCTCCCCTCCCGCACATAAACTGCCTGGAGCTGTCCACGGTGCTGAAGGTCTTGAAGCACTTCGCCCCGAGGGTAGCAGGGAGACATGTTGTGGTGCAGACAGTCAATGTCACAGCAGCGGCGTTCATAAATCGCCAGGGCGGCATACGCTCGGCCCGGCTATTGGAAATAGCTAGGAGCCTCCTGCTGTGGTCTCACAGTCATCTGCTGTCCCTCAGGGCCGTCCACATCCCCGGGATATTAAACCGGGCAGCAGACCTATCGAGGGGGGGACCCTCTCACAACGAGTGGAAATTGAATCCCACTATCGTTCGGAAGCTGTGGAGCAGGTTCGGGGAAGCGGAGGGACCTGTTCGCCTCACGAGAAAACACACTGTGCGCTCTGTGGTTTTCCTTGAGTTCACGGGACAACCCACCCCTGGGCGCGGCGCTTTCTCCCACCATCCCTGACCCAGAACCCTCCTATATGCTTTCCCCCCGGTCCCTCTGATCCCCCGTCTCCTGTAACGCATCCAGGAGGAAGGCCTGTCGGTCATCCTGGTGGCACCGGAGCGCACGAGTGCATCCTGGTTCCCGACGCTGGTCCAGCTGCTGGCGGCTCCCCCCTGGCAATTGCTGTGGCGCGAGGACGCCCTGTCACAGCTGGACGGCGCGATAGGACACCCCCCGGTGATAACCCAGCGACTGTGGGGCTGGCTGCTGAGCGGGAATGCTTGCAGAGGTTAGGCTTGCCCCCTGCCGTGGTGCGCACCATTCAGAGCGTGAGAGCTCCCTCTACGACAGCGTGTTACGCGGCGCGTTGGTCCGCTTTCCAGCGCTGGTGCACGGAGAGGGAGTCAGACCCCATATCGTGCCCCCTGCACCTCGTACTGAATTATCTCCAAACACTGGTAGATAACGACTTGGCCCCATCCACGGTCAAAGCCTACGCGGCGGCCATTTCATCCTGCCACGAAGGCTATGGAGAGAGAACGGTTTTTGCGCACCCCCTAGTAAAACGTTTTTTTGAAAGGGGTCAGACGGCAGAAACCCGCCGTGCGCTCTCTCACGCCCCAATGGGATCTGGCCCTGGTACTCCGAGCTCAGGGGAAGCCCCCTTTCGAGCCCCTGGCACAAGCCCCTCTCAGGTTGCTGTCTCTAAAAACGGCGCTACTACTTGCCCTGACATCAGCCAAGCGAGTGAGCGACTTATGTGCGCTGTCAGTCTCGCTGTCCTGTCTCTCAATCAGAGGGGACGGGAGCGCAGCCACCCTACAGCCCAACCCTTCCTTCACACCAAAAATGTTAACAAATTCCTTCGGTCGAGGGTTTTTTCCCTCCAGGGTTTTTTTCCCCCGCCTCATAACAACGACGTGGAGGAGGCTTCCCACAGATTGTGCCTGGTGCGTGCATTATCACAGTATATTTTACGCATGGCGGACATAAGGCGGACATAAGGCGGACACAGCAGCTGTTTGTTCACTACAGGGAACACTCCCAAGGAGCGGCCCTGTCGAAACAATGCCTGTCTCACTGGCTGTGCGAGGCTATCACCCAGGCCTAAAACACGGAGGGGGCAGAGCCCCCCCCAGGGCATTCGGGCACATTCTACACGGGCTCTGTCTGCATCGACAGCCCTGTTCAGAGGCATGTCAGTTGCCGAAATCTGTGCAGCGGCCTCTTGGGCATCCCCATGCCCTTTCATCCGCTTCTATTTGAGGGATGTGTCTGAGCCCTCCCTGACTCACTCGGTCCTCTCTTCTCATAACGACGAATGAGGCCCCGTCGTATGTATAATTGTATATATTATGTACATATGTATATGTTTTGTCACTATTATACAATCACGATATGTGCCGCTTTATGTTTTCTTCTGCTACCCCCCCCCTACTCTTGGTGACTGGGAGGAACTCGGGCGTCCCATAATTATCAATCATGTATTTCCCTCATCAATCATGCAAGCCTGCATTCTCGGCTTGGGCCTTCAGCCAGCTAGCAGGTCGTTGCCATGGCGGCACATGAGAGAGAAAGTGACAGTAAGGGAAAATAAGTTAGTGTATGTTCCACTTGTGGATCTGTCGCAGGTGGTATTGACTACATCAGCTTCGCCCTAACCCATAGCGTGGCTTAGAGGGCGAAGCCTATACGAAATAGAACGATAGTTACGTAATTGTAACTCCAGATTCTATGAGTATAGGCATAGCCACCTGCGGGCCACCTGCGGGCCACCTGCTCCTATTGCATTAGCTGAAGAAAAAGCTGATGTTGGGAGCAGAGCAACGGGTCCGCTTTTTATACAGTAATTGACCGTTCGCAAAAGCCACGCCCCCTAGTTATTGTTACTACGCCCGTCAAACAATTGAGAACCAGACACATAGCCATGGCGGACCAAGTGATGTCTTGTAGAGTAACTAGCGCTGCAGAAGGCTGTAGTCTTGCGCTTAAGTCCCGTGGGAATTCAGTTGTAGCAGGAAAAGGTAAACAGCAGTGTGCAGATCGGAGCTTAATGTGTGAAAAGTGAAGAGCGGAGGTGTTCACAAGGGAAGAAGCTTGGAGTAACTATGGAGCTAGAGCTAGCCTTCAGTGGCGCTGTTACTGTACGGGAAACAGGCATGATTTGGCCCGTTTCCATGTAGTTACATAGTCACTGATATGATCATAACCACTACAGTGCTCAAATACCTATTTTTGAGGAGGGAATAAACTTCAAAATTTCGCCGCGAAAGGATGAACTGTCCTCTGGAGGACATCCACCAGACCAGCGGCCGCCTGTGGATGGTTGTCAGCCACGGCAGGCGAGGGAGGAAGTAGAAGGATGCCCCGGACGGGGCTGCTAGCCTGGCTAAGGAAACTACCACACAATTCGCCACTGCAGAGACTCATATTGCTATCGACAGTACTCCTATACATATAGCGGTCAAGATTAACGTAAAAATTGCCCGGAGTTCTCGTTTAATCAGTGTTCAAAAAGGACAACGTTGAGGTTGTTTGGGGTACGTTTGTACCATAGGCGCATCGTTTCACGATCTTGCTGAAATCGCAATGTTTGACGGGGGTCCTTCTCCTTAGTTACAGTTGCTGAGCTAGGATTGGACGAGGACCGTTCGAGGGCGGGGTTTTGCGAACGGTCAATTGCGAACGTAGTTGAAGCCCGTGCAGCACGCAAGGGCGGGAAAGAAAATCTTCACGACTGCGCATGCGCGAAGGGATAAACCCATAGCGTGGCTTAGAGGGCCACGCCTATACTCATAGAATCTGGAGTTACAATAATGTAACTATCGTACAGCACTTTATGTAGTATCTCACAAAAGTGAGTACACCCCTCACATTTTAGTAAATATTTCATTATATCTTTTAATGGGACAACACTGAAGAAATTACACTTTGCTACAATGTAAAGTATTAAAGTGTACAGCTTGTATAACAGTGTAAATGTGCTGTCCCCTCAAAATAACTCAACACACAACCATTAATGTCCGCTGGCAACTAAAGTGAGTACACCCCTATGTTAAATTCCCATAGAGGCAGGCAGATTTTTATTTTTAAAGGTATGAATGAAATAAGGCCAGTTATTTCATGGATCCAGGATACTATGCATCCTGATAAAGTTCCCTTGGCCTTTGGAACTTCAGTTCAGTTAGCCTGGTTCGATTTCAATGAAAGATGATCTTATGGAAAGTACCCATGCCTATATCATCCACTCGCGAGTCAGAGACAGAGGCACTAGCACCGGCACTCGTCGCACTAGCATCCTGGGGTGGCAGAGACAAAGATGTAAATGTAAAGTTTTTATATAGCGCTTTTTCTAGTCTTAACAACTACTCAGAGCTCTTTAACATAGTACAGGAACAATTCACCATTCACACACATTCATACACTGTGGCCGAGGCTGCCGTACAAGGTGCCACAGATAAACATTCACACACTGTTGGCACAGCATCTTGGGGTTCAGTGTCTTGCCCAAGGACACTTTGGCATGGAACTGCAGGGCCAGGGATCGAACCACCAACCTTCCAATTGGCAGGCAACCTCTCTACCACTTAGCCACAGCCACCTCTACATGTAAAGATGTGCTAGGCGTTGTGGATCTCAGCTCTCCTTCATCTCCTGGTTGCAGCGATGACTCTGAGACCACTCGTGAACGTTTAAGGTACCTAAACAACGACTGTTGCAACATTGTCCTTTACTGGAAATGATTTTCACACTTTCAGATCACTTGGAGCTAGCCTAGCATACCGACAAGCTACATCCATCCCGAACCTCACTGTCTGCTGAACTTGCGCAGAAACATAAAAATAGACATGACCAGCTTTTTTAAAATTGTTTTTGAAAACTAAACATTTAGACAATTTTAGCACAAATTATGAGATTTTTAATAATTATTCACAAAATTATAATATATTAATTAATTAATGTTTTTTGAAGAAAGGTTTTGGGTGGGCCTGTTGAAAAGTGGGTGGGCTTAGGCCAAGCTCTCTTCCCAAAAATCATTTTCATTTTATTAACCCTCCTGTTATCCTTGGGGTCAATTTGACCCCATTCAATGTTTGACATCTCTAAAAAAGTGCTTGCCATAATTTGTTTTGCTTCATATTGAATGACTTTTCCTAATTTAATGGGGACAAC
Source organism: Perca fluviatilis (assembly GCF_010015445.1). Taxonomy (NCBI): domain Eukaryota; kingdom Metazoa; phylum Chordata; class Actinopteri; order Perciformes; family Percidae; genus Perca; species Perca fluviatilis. Next base: position 3,446,193 of record NC_053116.1, read on the forward strand.
TGGGTAAATGATGATGATGATGAGTTGGGTGTTATGTTTTGTAATTTCTGATAATATGAATAAAGATGCTAAAACAATTTGTATTTAATGTTTTCTTACCTCAGACCTATATGGCATGACAGCATTATATTGAGCCAAACATATTGTTGATATTAAAAAAGGATGGGGGCATATATTAGTGGAAGCAGTATAAATTTGATAATACAGCTAAAAAAAATTGCTTTATTTTAAATGATCAAATTTAGAAATGCATCTGAGAATATGACTGTGTAATTAGAAGTACTGAACACCAGGTGTCATTACTCTGCCATCTAGAGTTGCTCCTCAAATATCAAGCCAAAAATGTGTAAATGTTTTCTGATTTCGTTAATACCTGTTGCTAATAGCTGTGGTAAAGAACACATAGTTCAAGTTCAAATTCAAGTTACTTTATTTGTATCCAGAGGTCAATTTTGTTTGCAGTAGAGTCCTCATACACACATATGGGCAAAAAAACAAAGAGGCACATATCACACATCATTCAACTTAAGACAGTGGAAATTAAGAAATGGCAAAAATTTAAAAGTTCTTAACGGTCCAGGTTATGCTACATATATAGTCTGTAAACATCCGAGGCTGCTTACAAATGGACAGGTGTTCAGGTTTTTTTTCATTTAATAAATCTCACTGTCTGCTGTCATTTGCAATATCCAAACACATTTGTCACACGTCCAAATTACATGTCGACTCCATGCGTTAACTAAAATGCCAAATAAGGCTTTTGTCTTTCTTTTCTCAGAAAATAAATATGACTGGAGCATTTTACATTCCTACAGATGCCTTTTACAGACATACCATCACACAAATACCAACAACAACAACAACAACAACAACAACAACCCATTATAATTGTTTGATTAGCAACCAAAAAAAACAAAACAAACTTTATATATTATTTACACTCATCATATATATTACATTACATTAAATATGTTTGTTTTATTACTATTATAACTAATTATATTCTATTTTTCCATTTCCTATAGTTTATGTATATTTTTTCTCCTATGTCTAATTAATGTGAATTTGTGTTGTTCTGATGTGTGTACATTTTTCTTTTGAGCTGCTGTAGAACAGGAATTTCCCCCAGTGTGGGATTAACAAAGTCTATTTTATCGTATGTTATCTTACATTACATGTCACTTAGCTGACGATTTCATCCAAAGTGACTTACAATTGCTATATGTGTGTGTCAGAGGTCGCACGCCTCTGGAGCAACTAGGGGTTAAGTGCCTTGCTCAGGGACACATTGGTTGATGTATCGCAGTGGGAATCGAACCCAGGTCTCCCACACCACAGGCATGTGTCATATACACTGTTGTGTACTAACTTTGGAAGCAGCCCTACAGTTCCTTGGTTAAAATTCCAATAGGGATTGGCTCTGCAATATAACTGTTTACTGTATACTTATCACACTGTAGTATATCATGTAATATAGTGCAGCATATCTGTGTATCATATACAATAGCCTCTGGACTTTATTCACAATGTCTGGTCAAACTGTGTGAGACATAATATAAAATAACCTCATAACGGCCCTACAACTTTTTGGCTCTTTGACCATCACACTACAGATAAAATAGAATCTTACATGTTTGTAAAGTATGCGTAAGATGGTTTAATGTTATTTTATCTCATCTTCAGCTGTGTGCATCATCCGCTCTTTCCAATTGTTCTTGACATGTGTGTTTTAGGACCAGTATCATTATGTGGCATGCCCTGTACATGATGTGAATGAAAGGGATTCAAAATCACATTTTTCACACATGGATATAGTTTTATGGAAAAATGACCTAAAGTCCCAGAATGCTGTTGAATCCTGAAATAAATAAAATAACCCATGTATTTGCTTGAGAAAATGCAGTTCTCATATTTCTTGTGCATTATCCTTGGCTGACTGGAATTTCAGCCCTGGCCAGACATGATTTCAGGTTAAACTTTTCCATATACCTGCTCATTAATATTCTAACCTTCTTCAATGTCTATCTGTTTTCCTCTCTCTCTCTCTCTCTCACATTCAACTCTTTTGTCGCATGCATGCACACACTCAAAGACCCAAATAACACACACCCATGCAGGCACACACACATGGCCCATATGTGTGCAATGCAACACTGTTCCACACTTATACACTGTCTCCATTGGAGCCCTGTTCTTTTGTCATCCTCCTTTTACATCCTCTCTTTCTTTGGCCTCCTCTTTGTCTCCGTGGTGACGGCTGAGATGAGCGCTTCCTGTCAAACTGTCCGGTGGAGCACACAGATCCCTGAGAGATTTGCTTTCTTCCCTTAGATCTGACAAGAAAGGGATTTCAAAAGTGGAAGCAATGTCTATGTGTGGCACAAATTCCAGTATATGATAGAAAAATTGCATAATGTGAAAGGCCGTCCAGTCTGACCCACCTGTAGCTTAGGCTATCTGTTGGCTCTCCTCACATTCCTCCTCTTCCTCCCCAGAAGAGGGATCCTCTTTGTCCACAGAATACATGTCTAGGGAGGGATATACATTTTAAAAACAAACAAAATGTAATACCATACAAAATGGGGTTTAACACTTTTAAAATTTTTGTTCGTTTGATTTATCAACATTTAATGCTTTATTAGAGTCCGCAAAAACCCCCGTTAGTTTTGGAAGGAAATGATCCATAAAAAACTTTGTTCCACGCGCTCTTTCGAAAGAACATAGTGAAGAAGACTTGTGTAGTGGCTATCCAAAAGGCCATTAATTAGTCACTCTGTAGGTGTCTTGAGGAATGTTCAAAGAGTTTGAAACGTTCTTTCTTCTTTGGGTAAAGTTCCTGTTTATTGCAATGATTGAATATTTTCCACGAAACAAAAAAGTAGTTACCATTTTAAGTCTTGATTTAAAATTGGTAACAAAAGCTGGTTTAACGGTAAGAACCGTGAGCCCACACCTCCAGGCTCCACTGACTGCCTGCTCACTGATTACCTGTCCATTTAAAACACCCGTGCTGTGATACCTATCACCATGTAACCAAGCTATCCTATACTACACCCTAGTGGTCAGAATGTATATTACAGACATTTATTGAACAAAAACAATAACTCAACTGGCTCCTACAACTTCCTTTTTTGACATTTGATCTCTAACAAACGGAATAAACGGATGATCCACGGAGCCTCGACTCTCTTCCTGGTTTCTTTAGAGTGGTTGTTGTGTCCTGAACACTGACCTGAACATGGCTGCTATCAGAGTCCGAGTCCGCTGCTTGTCTTCTGGGGACCTTGTTGCTCTGCTGCTCCGGGTTCTGGTTGTCCTCCTCCATTCCCTCCATTCCACTCTGGCCCTTAAATCGAGCATATCTCCAATGTGGCTGCTGGACTCACTCTGGATTCTGTTCAGTACAAATCAAAGCATGCAGAGATATTCAGAAGCTGCTGTCTCCTCACATCCACACACACCTAAAAGAACAGTCTGCAAACTCAAAGCAGTGGCTGTAAAACTGTTCCATTTCCTTCCTAGCTAAAAAATGACCTTGGAGTAGTTTGGAGAAAACAGCATTATATTAAACTGTGAATACATATAAAGGTAAAAACAAACACTACCATAACGCTGGCTTTTCAGTGTCTACCCTTCAGAATAAAAGCCCAGCTTAAATTCACTCAGAGCATTTCACTAACAGGAAACTCAATAAAAAGTGATTTGGCCAACACTAGATATCAAACCAAAGCTACACACTATATCTTGTCAAACTGCTGCAAGCTGTAAGTTCACCACTTCTACAGAAGGCAAAAGATAACGTCATCTCGGGAACGGCTGTCTTCCTGTCTCACTCAGACGCGGTTGTTTAGGTGAGCTAACTTACACTAATAACTTTACTGTCGTCAACATACCTCCACTATGAATAGTCCGGTTGGTTTGGGACGGTGTGGAAGGTCACCTGAACTCGGGTGCAGATCAAACACCAGAACTCTGGTTATTATTTGTTATTGCTTCCTAAGGAGAAAGAGTAAACTGCTGGGGACCATATTAACCACCTCAGGCACAGTAACATATATTTATCTGAAAGTAAATCAAATATATTAAGGTAAATTTTCTCTGAAATGTTTCTAAACATGTATTTCTTTGTGACTGCATGCACGAGTTACATTTGTAATAACCTACCTAAAACCTTACACTAGACCTACATTTAAAACTTAAAATAACCATATTATACTGTAAAGAAAAGATAGAACTAAATATTTAATGGACCAGCACATTGGGTAAGTTGTCAGAATATGTGACCCCACTGTAACTGTTTAATTAATGAGTCAAACTTCAAAATATTGTTTGGGGTAGTTATGTCATCCCTTCACATTAATCTGGACAAATGTTTTCTTATTTATAGTCATCACAGAGCCAGTACAACAGAGGTCACCATATATTATAAGTAGCAGCTGTCAGAATATGTGACCCCACTGTAACTGCTTAATAAAGGAGTTAAACTTCAAAACAGTTTGTGTGGTAGTTATGTCAGCCCTTCACACTAATCTGGACACGTTTTCTGGGTTTATTGTAAATATTTAAAGCTCCAGGGTTGTTGTTCGGACAGACCTGACCCCACTGCTGAAAAAAATCCTAAAGGAAACACTGTGAATATGGTTATTTTAAGTTTTAAATGTAGGTCTAGTGTAAGGTTTGAGGTAGGTTATTACAAATGTAACTCGTGCATGCAGTCACAAAGAAATACATGTTTAGAAACATTTCAGAGAAAATGTACCTTAATATATTTTATTTACTTTCAGTTACTATGCCTGAGGTGGTTAATATGGTCCCCAGCGGTTTACTCTCCTTAGGAAGCAATAACAAACCGCGAATAATCATACAGCTTGCACCCGCGGATGTAATGTATTAATAGGCTCGTACGAGATGAACTGCGCCTCGCCTGTAAAGTGGACGAGAGCAGGCGGGAGCAGCTGGAGGCGGTGACAAAAATCATTAGTGGTGGAATGTAACGGAGTACATTTACTCAAGTACTGCACTTAACTTGAGGTACTTGTACTTTACTTGAGTATGAAATAATGTACAGCATTTTAATAACTAAAATAATGTAGAAGTATAAGGACAAATTTAAAAACATATTCATTTTGAGCATTTTTCCACCAGACTCCATTTAATTTAAACAGAAATGTTTTGATTATTAAACACACTTAATTCAAAGTGGACAGAAACTAAATAAAACTATCAAAAGCCGTCTTGGTTCATCTTTCCACTGTTCCAACAATCACCACTCTGGTTTGGTTGAAATAAACCCTTAATTCACCCATTTACATGTGGAAAAATGCGGGGCCCTTAAAAGAAAAAAAAATTTTTTTTTTAATAAATGGGGGTTGTAAAAAAATTTTTTTTTTTTACATAAAAAAAATAATTTTTTTTTTTTTTATGTTTATTTTAATAAAAATATTTTTATAAAAAATATAATTATTTTTTTTATTTTTTTTTTAATTTTTTTTTTTAGATATAATACAATTAAAAAATTATAAAATTTTTTTTATTTATTTTAAGGTTGTTTAAATTTTTTTTATAAAAAAAAAAAAAAAAAAAAAATAAAAAAAAAAAAAAAAAAAAAAAAAAAAAAAAAAAAAAAAAAAAAAAAAAAAAAATAAAAAAAAAAAAAAAAAAAAACTCTATACACGCTAAAAGTCCTGATTATTTACATGGAGTCTGGTGGAAATATGCTGGCTCTCTATACGCCTAAAAGTCCTGATTATTTACATGGAGTCTGGTGGAGATATGCTGGCTCTATACGCCACTAAAAGTCCTGATTATTTACATGGAGTCTGGTGGAAATATACTGGCTCTATACACGCTAAAAGTCCTGATTATTTACATGGAGTCTGGTGGAGATATGCTGGCTCTATACACGCTAAAAGTCCTGATTATTTACATGGAGTCTGGTGGAGATATGCTGGCTCTATACACGCTAAAAGTCCTGATTATTTACATGGAGTCTGGTGGAGATATGCTGGCTCTATACACGCTAAAAGTCCTGATTATTTACATGGAGTCTGGTGGAGATATACTGGCTCTATACACGCTAAAAGTCCTGATTATTTACACGGAGTCTGGTGGAGATATGCTGGCTCTATACACGCTAAAAGTCCTGATTATTTACATGGAGTCTGGTGGGTTTGGTGATGGGGATTTCAGGGCTGTTTCATGTTAAACTAAAAGGATCTTACTCTTTAACTAAAAGCTCTATGTCTATATGTTGTCAGACACTTAGAATAATAATCTGAGTCTGTCAGCGGCAAAAACAGAACTTTACGGAAACTTTACCTTTTAATTAGGAGTTTAAACACAAACACAACAGGACGAATACATCCTCCAAATCAAGTCACAAATAGTCAGCATGTGGCCTTGTTTTATTTCATTTATTTGCATTTAATTGTTCCATATTCCAAAACACTTAAAACAACTGAATCATTGACGTTATTCTACAAGTCAGATAAAATAATAATAAAATAATAATAATAAATAATAAAATCGGCTGTATGCTTTTGATTGTATGACTTTGTACTACATCATTAGTGTCTTTACTTTCATTCTGAACAGACCTCAACAGATTTAAAACCACATTCAGTCACAGAAAATACAAACAGTGAATATAAAATGTGAGAAAGATTATTAAATGAAAGTCCACAAAGGAAGATAAAATGATGTTCAACTACAAAACAATAACTTGAGAGCATACAATTAAAAATGGCCAACTTCCAGTTAAATGTGTTCAAATTATAGCCTTCTCTGCATTACAGGGCGCTAAACACAAATTAACCAACTCCCTCTAGTATCGTATTGCTCACTGATTTTCATTGTTTTGATTTAGGTTTGTGAGTATATTGAGGGATGTCACAAATGCGGTCAAAGGCTAAAACTAATTAGGGGGTGCTATAGAGACACCATGCCACTCCCAAGCCCAAATATGATACAGATCGAAATATTAAAGCAGTGTTTCCTATAAATACGTTCTAACCCTAACCCTGGAACTGGAAGAAAACCAATGTACAAAACATGCCAATTGCAGATCTGCCCTTCCTCTCTCAATCAATCAAGGAATCCAACTTCTCCCAACGCATTACCATCTATTCAACTCTGACAGCCTGGTGGAAAACGAAACAAATCACAAAATCATCACCAGAATTAAACAAGTTCACCCCACTCTGTGTTCATGTTACAGAACAAACATTTTTACTTCTCCATATGGGCACAAAAAGGAATCCCACACCTTGACCACCTATTTGAGAACAACCATTTCATGTCATTTAACACACTCACACAGAAACATGGGGTTGGGAGAGAACAATTCCTTCAATATCAACAACTCAGACTTAAAATTAAAGATAAAACTGTGACAGTTCAGGGAATTAGAGGACCCAAATGCAGAAAGCAGGCAGGAGAAGTCTGAGCAGGAAGATTTATTTGTCCAAAAAACAAAATACAAATTAACAAAGGGAGTCCTGAGTGGGGCAGGCAAAAACTAATCCAGAGTGTAGAAACCAAGAACAGGGAATCCAAAAAACAAGAGCCGAACAAACCATAACTTGAGACCAAAGGAAATCCAGTGGAGGCAGAGAGTCAACCGGGCGAAAACTGAGGGCCGTGGACTCGAGGAACGAGGAAGTGAGGACAGAGGTCACTCGAAAATACAACCGGCTTTCTACGGATACAAATCTTAATGCTAATCGGTGAAGTATCCCTTTAACTACACCTAGGTCGTTGTGACCCAGACTTTAGCTTTGTTTCCATCCACACATTTTTATCCGAATTAAGTGATATCGAATGAAAAATGCCTTATGGAAACAGTAAAATCCGATTGAATTTCATGAATATCGACTCAAAGAAAATACGTTCGGTCTCATCGGATTTTCTCTTGATCGACATACGGCTTATGCGATAAACGCTGATGGAAACGTTATTTGCCGAATAAATAAAGAATTGCGATTAAGTTTTAGGTCATTTTATAGTTGCAACCCGTAATAAAACGAAGAAGTTTCAGTTAATTTCCGCCCAGTATTTCCACTCTGTTTGCAAAACAAAACAGGTGTAAGTGGACAAACGAGGAGACAAGATACTTTTTTAATTTAATTTACCAGAAAAATATAACGGCTATTTTAGATAGCAAACATCAAAGAAATGCCATCATTTTTCAGGAGCTCGCGAAGGAAATGACCAACAGTTACGACAGGGACATTAAACGCTTAACGTGAAAAAGCTTAACGTGGTTTAATGTATCTAAACAACGATCAATCATCACCAGATTTATCATGGTCATATCTTGTCATGAACACTTAAGCCTGTCAAAAAAACTAAATCGAAATCCAACGATTATAGAAGTTATCTCACGTTAATGTTTTCTTCATCATTGCGCCCTATGGCGAGGAAAAAGCTTAACGTGGTTTAATGTACCTAAACAATGATCAATGATTACCAAATTTCTCTCTCATATTGCTCCTTATAACCACTGAAAACTGTCAAAAACTCGAACCCAAAGTCCAATTATTATGGCCATTATCTGACATTAAGCGTTTCTGCTTCATTAGAGCCTATGGAAAAAGCTTAACGTGGTTGAATGTACCTAAACAATGATCAATCATCACCAAATTTCTCTCTCATATTACCCCTCATAACCACGGAAAACTGTCAAAAAAATCGAACCCAAAATCCTATTATTATGGACGTTATCTGACATCATGCGTTTCTGCTTCACAGCAGGGCAGCGGAGTGGCTGGGGGTTGACTCTCCACGGTTCTCATTGGCTTTATAAGTCCTAATGTGAAAAAGCTTAACGTGGTTTAATGTATCTAAACAATGATCAGTCATCACCAAAAAAAATCCTCTCCTATATTGCTCATCATAACCACTTAAAACGGTTAAATCTAACCCAATGTCCAAATATTATGGACGTTATCTGACACTATGATGAAGAAAACCTTAACGTGAGATAACCTCTATAATCGTTGGATTTCGATTTAGTTTTTTTGACAGGCTTAAGTGTTCATGTCAAGATATGACCATGATACATCTGGTGATGATTGATCATTGTTTAGATACATTAAACCACGTTAAGCTTTTTCACGTTAAGCGTTTTAGGATGTCCCTTACGACAAGCCGTGGGACGTCCTGCGGAGTAAATGGAAGGCGCTCAAACAGCGATACACGGCTCAAAAAAGAGAGTTGTCTCGCAGCGGTGCCGGAGGGAAAAATATAAGGCAAGTTCCACCTTTTTGATGAGCTGGATCAGATCCTCAGCCAAAGGCCCATCGTAGCTTAGCTTGGCTTCTAATATTAACAACAACAACTACTTTTGTCTAGCAAAACTTTGTTAGCAAAAGTTTGCTTGAATGTTGTGTGATTTAGTGCAAAAATGAATGGAAACACCTTAAAATGTCTCAAATCAATTCAATATACAGTGCCTTGCGAAAGTATTCGGCCCCCTTGAACTTTTCGACCTTTTGCCACATTTCAGGCCTCAAACATAAAGATATAAAACTGTAATTTTTTGTGAAGAATCAACAACAAGTGGGACACAATCATGAAGTGGAACGAAATTTATTGGATATTTCAAACCTTTTAAACAAATAAAAAACTGAATTATAGTGCAAAATTATTCAGCCCCCTTAAGTTAATACTTTGTAGCGCCACCTTTTGCTGCGATTACAGCTGTAAGTCGCTTGGGGTATGTCTCTATCAGTTTTGCACATCGAGAGACTGACATTTTTGCCCATTCCTCCTTGCAAAACAGCTCGAGCTCAGTGAGGTTGGATGGAGAGCGTTTGTGAACAGCAGTTTTCAGTTCTTTCCACAGATTCTCGATTGGATTCAGGTCTGGAATTTGACTTGGCCATTCTAACACCTGGATATGTTTATTTGTGAACCATTCCATTGTAGATTTTGCTTTATGTTTTGGATCATTGTCTTGTTGGAAGACAAATCTCCGTCCCAGTCTCAGGTCTTTTGCAGACTCCATCAGGTTTTCTTCCAGAATGGTCCTGTATTTGGCTCCATCCATCTTCCCATCAATTTTAACCATCTTCCCTGTCCCTGCTGAAGAAAAGCAGGCCCAAACCATGATGCTGCCACCACCATGTTTGACAGTGGGGATGGTGTGTTCAGGGTGATGAGCTGTGTTGCTTTTACGCCAAACATAACGTTTTGCATTGTTGCCAAAAAGTTCGATTTTGGTTTCATCTGACCACAGCACCTTCTTCCACGTTTGGTGTGTCTCCCAGGTGGCTTTTGGCAAACTGGATATCTTTAAGAAATGGCTTTCTTCTTGCCACTCTTCCATAAAGGCCAGATTTGTGCAGTATACGACTGATTGTTGTCCTATGGACAGAGTCTCCCACCTCAGCTGTAGATCTCTGCAGTTCATCCAGAGTGATCATGGGCCTCTTGGCTGCATCTCTGATCAGTCTTCTCCTTGTATGAGCTGAAAGTTTAGAGGGACGGCCGGGTCTTTGTAGATTTGTAGTGGTCTGATACTCCTTCCATTTCAATATTATCGCTTGCACAGTGCTCCTTGGGATGTTTAAAGCTTGGGAAATCTTTTTGTATCCAAATCCGGCTTTAAACTTCTCCACAACAGTATCTCGGACCTGCCTGGTGTGTTCCTTGTTCTTCATGATGCTCTCTGCGCTTTACACGGACCTCTGAGACTATCACAGAGCAGGTGCATTTATACGGAGACTTGATTACACACAGCTGGATTCTATTTATCATCATTAGTCATTTAGGTCAACATTGGATCATTCAGAGATCCTCACTGAACTTCTGGAGAGAGTTTGCTGCACTGAAAGTAAAGGGGCTGAATAATTTTGCACGCCCACTTTTTCAGTTTTTTATTTGTTAAAAAAGTTTGAAATAGCCAATGAATTTCGTTCCACTTCATAATTGGGACCCACTTGTTGTTGATTCTTCACAAAAAATTACAGTTTTATATCTTTATGTTTGAGGCCTGAAATGTGGCAAAAGGTCGAAACGTTCAAGGGGGCCGAATACTTTCGCAAGGCACTGTACCAATTTAATCGCAAAACAGCATGTGACGTCATTACACACAGGTTTTTATTCGCTTTAAAGCTGTTGGATGGAAACACACTTTAACCAGCTTTATTCGCATGAGTTTTTTTACCGAACTTCAGATAATTCGACTGACAAGTGGATGGAAACTAGCTAATAACTACTAAGGTGCATGCTAGTCAACAGATGGTTTGCTTCAAATGATTTCACCTTATTTCATCCTGGAGGGTACTCAGCATGTCCTGGTGTGCCACATCGGTCATATCAAACAATTATATTTCTTTACTTTATTAGCTTTACGATGGCCTAATTAGAGGCATAGGAGACACTATACATGTCAAAAGTGAGTTTTTTAGATTTATACAGACCATAATATGTCCATCTCAGCTTTGCTTCAAAGAGAAAACTCCTCCGCTCCCCAACAGGAAACACCTTGCTAGGCTAACTTCCCTATGCTACCTCCCTCACATCTCCCTTGTTTAAACTAAATATAGCTTTCAACCTGCACTTCCTGTCTCCCTGACACAGAGAGAAAAGTCTCCTCTCAGAGACTGCTGGGCCTAAATTGGGCTTAAACATGATACACAAAATTAAAACCTGAACCCACTGTGTGTTGAATAAAATCCCATATTAATATGATTAATAGTGAATCTTGCTAAACATACGTTACTTAGAAAGAAGTGAATATATGTGTGGGCCCTATAAAATATCTGGTGGTTACATTTGTCTGATTTCTTGATTAAAATTGATTATATGGCAGACATTACAAGACAAAACAATATCTAATAACAACATTTAAATAAAGAGTGTACTTCTTCCTACCACGCAATATAATGTCTTATATCTAGATGTTGATACATAAAGATTTTTGTTTGATACTTGAGATGTTTTGCTTGGACTTAAAAGGCACAAACGTTATTCCATGTCACCAGTCGCAGGTTCAGAAGAGTCTCCAGTCTGGTCTTCAGTCCCTGGTTGTGAAAGTGGATGTGAGTTCCTGGCTGGTTCTGGTCCTCCACATTCCTCACCCTCAGGTTCTGTTTCCATCGGACTAACGCATTTATGTCTTTTGATTTTAGACCGCTGGGCAAATCTTTTGTTACAAACACTGCAGCTGAATCTTTTCTCTCCTGTGTGGACTGTCATGTGTGACCGTAAATTTTCACTCTGTGTAAAAGATTTCTTACACTTAGAGCAGCTGAAAGGTTTTTCTCCTGTGTGGATTCTCATGTGTCTCTGTAAATCTCCACTATGTGTAAAAGATTTCTTACAGACTGAGCAGCTGAAAGGTTTTTCTCCTGTGTGAGTTCTCATGTGTGACCGTAAATTTTCACTCTGTGTAAAAGATTTCTTACAAACTGAGCAGCTAAAAGGTTTCTCTCCTGTGTGGATTCTCATGTGTTTCTGTAAATCTCCCCTCTGTGTAAAAGCTTTCTTACAGACTGAGCAGCTGTAAGGTTTTTCTCCTGTATGGATTCTTGCGTGTTTCTGTAAATCACCATTCTGTGTAAAAGATTTCTTACAGACTGAGCAGCTGTAAGGTTTCTCTCCTGTGTGGATTCTCTCGTGTTTCTGTAAATCACATCTCTGTTTAAAAGATTTCTTACAGACTGAGCACTTGAAAGGTTTCTCTCCTGTGTGAGTTATCATGTGACTCTTCAGCTCTGTCATGCGGCCAAATCTTCTCCCACACTCCGAGCAGCTGAATGTTTTCTTACGTCTTGAATCGTGTTTCAGAGAGTTTAAAGCTGACTGAGGTTCTCTGGTCTCCTTCCAATCAGCACTGTCATCAGTCTCAGGTTCAGAAGAGTCTCCAGTCTGGTCTTCAGTCTCTGGTTGTAAAAGTGGATGTGAGTTCCTGGCTGGTTCTGGTCCACCACAGTCTTCTCCATCAGCTTCTGTTTCCATGTGTTGAGTTTGTCTTGGATGAAGCTGTGAGGACTGAGCTTCCTCTTCATCATGTTCACTCTTCACAGGGACAGGAATGAATGGGAACTTGGTGATATCAGCCTCCTCCAGCCCTTGAAGCTGCTCTCCCTCCTGACTGCTCCACAGTTCCTCCTGTTCCTCTTTAATGTGTGGGGGGGGCTCTGGCTCCTGCTGGTCCACGCTGGAGCTACACTCCTGCTGCTCAGGGGGAACCTCTTCTTTAACCACCAACAGCTGCTGAACATCTGCAGGAAACACATACAGAGAAATGTTGTGGAACTGTATCTTATCACCTGGATTGTGATTGTTATAAAAATACTGGTTGTTCAGTCTGTTACTTAGGTTACATCTACACTACTAGTCTTCCTTTCCAGCCCCTGGAAAGGCTGTTGACTGACATATTAGGGCCCTCTCGTGGTGAAATAATGCTTCAACTTGAGCGTAAAAGTGGTGCAGTCGGTAATTAAAGTGACTATACGTAACTTTAGTGTTTCTGTAACTGTCATTTTTCATATTATGATCATAAATGAGAAGTAACAGCAAACGAGACTAACAGTGAAAAGAACGCTATTTTTAGGTAGTTTTTATTAGTGCCGTTGCACATGTTTGATTTTTCCCACATAGTCACAGAATGATTTATGGCAGGTAGACGGCGCAACAGTAACACATTCGGAAGGGTCACAGATTTTTTTGTAACACCGGAAAAACCTGTGTTAGCGTATCAGACTTTTTCAGTCTTAATATCGTATCATTTTAGAAGTTATCTGCTGTAGTTATGGCTGATACTAGAGCAGGACCATCACAGAAAAGAAGTAAATTAAATGAAGAACAACTAAAAGCTAAAAGGGAAAGTGACGACAGGTGAAAACGCGAGTCAACTTCAGTGGGGCTTCCAACAGATGGAGACAATTACGGGATTGTATTTGAACACAAAACTGCTTTGCTAGCTCCATCGTGTTGTAACTACGACATCTGCTGAAAAAATAATTTTATTCATCAGTATGATTGCCGTACTGTTTAGTTCAAAAACATCCAAAAACACCGCACGAAAACAGAGGACCAGATACAAGCTTTTATTTTCAAAAGTCAAAGCTCGCGCCACGGACAGCACAGGCTGCAGCCATACCCGACTCAAATATCCTTTCGTTCCTGGTGACTATAATTATGCAAACGACAGCCTTTTCAAGGTATTTGAGAAGGAAGCAGTGGTAGCATGCAAGCTCCCAAATTGACGCTCGTCTTTGAAATGGAGTTTTGAATAATGTTCAGCTTTACCTATATGCTAAAATATACAATGACTGAGGAAGCCTAGTGACGTAGCACTAGCAACCAGTGTTGAATTTCTTATTTCCCAGTGTACTTGTTGAATGGTCTCAAGGTTTTATTGTTTTATTTAATGTGAATACTAGTTTACTAGAGGAGTAACTTAGTATTTGAAGTAATGCAGGAAGTGTGCATTTAGTTTCCATGCTTATTGTTTTTCCACAACAATGTTAGTGAGTAAATCTACTGAAATGGCCACCACACCATAACAGAGGAGTGTGATGCGTAAGAAGAGAATGCAGAGGTTTAGTCACGTATGTCATGGAAGTAAAAAAATTATTGATATCTGTACATCTTTGCCAAGTGCAAAATAGTACAGAAGGCATCAATTAAGGGTTGGGGAAGGTCATCCCTTTTTTCCATATAATTTTGGAGGGTCGTCCAAAATGTATTGCTGGTGAAGGGAGGGTCATGTCTATTTTGACTAAGGCCGGTTACACACTGGATGCGTCGCACGAGCATGTCAGTTGCGTGGCGTGTCCGTTTATATTTCGGCTCCCATGTTAACAGGTTAGAGCTTACACACTGCCTGCATGACACGTGCGTCCGAAAACGCGTGCCTGCTAGAAATAGAACCGAGAGAACCTATTTTTCACTCGTGTTGGAAGCGTTTCCAGTCAAAATAGAATATAAAAAAAGTTTATATGTCGTTTAGACACAAATACATATAAATAACATGTTGATGTTTGAAAGTCTCTAGGTTTTGATATAAATGTAATAAAAAAAAATAGATTTTTTAATATTGCAGCTTAATACAGAACGAAATATTCTGTAGCCTATTTTGCAGTCAATACTGCCAACGTTGTCTTTTCTGTAATCAAATCAGTATATATTTATGTTTAACATGGTATTTCATTTTATCAATGGGAAACGTACATGTGTACAGACTAGGCTAGCAGCAGCAGCGCCGCGTCAGACACGTTTCTGGTGTGTAAAGACATAAAAAAATCCACGCAGCCGACATGCAGCTGACACGCAACAGAAACGCCACGCAGCCAGCGTGTAACCGGCATAAAGATCCCAAAACTCCTCCGGTGGCCCCTTAAATAAATAATGAACAGTCCCTAACAAGAGACAGAATAACAGAGTGCGAAGTGGACTTTACTACATTCAAATGGTTCAAGTTGTGTGTGTCTCTGATGAACCGTGAGTAAAACCTGTCATTTTTGTCTGATCTCGACATTATTTGAGTCTTTCACTGTGTTTTGGTGAGACCTTTGTGGATGCAGAGCTCATCTAATCACCATGTTGCTTCCTAATGCTAATGCTAGTTTAGCTGTACCTTTATATTTCTAGTAAGACTATTGTATTTGGACAATGTTGACATTCTCCTATGTAAATGACATATATGTCTGTTTTTATTGCAACTTAATGGAGCAATCAGTGTTATGTATTTCCCCAAGCAGTACATCCCTATATGTAACCATCACCTATACAGTCCTAAGTGAATACCTATTCAATAATTGGTCTTTAGAGCTGGAAGTGAAGTTTTCCCCGGATCTCAGGATGCAGCCTAGTTTCTCATTTAACGCATCAACATTTTTCTCAGTAAAGATATTTCTGATGGGGCTATTGGCATGAAATTTTCACCAGATGTCAGTAAGTAATTCAAATATATAAAATCATCCTTCCTTCAATTATATGAAGTCTCCCAGTGCCAGATTCTGAAAAACCTATATACACTACTGGTCAAAAGTGTTAGAACACCCCAATTTTTCTAGTTTTTTTATTATAACGGCGGGATAAATGACTCTTGCGCCCAACGCAAATCTTAAATGGGTTGGTCTGAAGTAGCTAGGTGTGGTTTGGGCGTAACATGAAAATAACCAATCAGAGCGTCATCTCACATTCCCTTTAAGAGCAGGCGCGCTTGTTCCATGACGGATTGCTATTATGACGGCGGATTTGCCTGGCGCACGCCAGCGGGAGCTGTCCGGGATGCGGCAAAGTAATAAATGCCCGTCTTGACCGGGTGGCGATGTTTCTGCGGCCTCTCGGGCGCATCTCCTCAAGTCTGGAGAGGATTGCTGCAGCTATGGTGCGTGGGCCTCCAAATGCACCACCTGCTCCTGTTGTGCCCCTTCCTCCTCCCCCCACTCCATCTCCGTCCACCCGCTCCATCAGGAGCACATCGCGCATTACCACTCCCGGACCCTCAAGTGTCCAATCCCGCCATAGTTCAACATCACGTCTACTTAAGTCCTCTAATATTTCCTCATTTATGTCATCAACACATCCATGATTCATGGAAATGTTGTGTAAAACACAACAAGCCACAAAGAATGCTGCGACTTTTTGAGGACTGTACTGTAAAGTGCTTCCTGACCTATCCAAACACCTGAAGCGCATTTTCAATAATATTTTTCCTTGTAATTATGTATGGTTTGCAAAAATGGGAAATGCTGCATCCCTGTAGATGAGAGAAGCAAGGTGTAGGCCTATATGCGCGTTGTGCGCACGTGGCCAAGCATGCGCCCCTTAAATAGCATCTAAATAACACGCCACTGACTTTAGACCAGGTTTTTGCAAGATAGGGCCCAAAGCTGTTCTGCAGCAATGGAGGTTGCTCTGGTTGCAATGGAGGAAACTCTGACAGGAAGAGGTCTGGCAGACCCAAAGCCACAACTGAATCAGAAGACAAGTTTCTGAGAGTCAACAGCTTGCGTGATAGGCGGCTCACAGGACAACAGCTTCAAGCACAGCTTAATAGTGGTCTTAATAAGCAAGTCTCAGTTTCAACTGTAAAGAGAAAACTTGGAGCTGCAGGTTTGATAGGTCGCAGCAAAAAGCCATTGCTAAGACGTCAGAATAAGAAAAAGAGGCTTGCCTGGGCCAAGAAACATCGTCAATGGACTACTGAAGAGTGGAAGAAGGTGCTATGGACTGATGAATCAAAATTTAAAATCTTCAGTTCATCACGCAGGATTTTTGTACGCTGTCGAGTAGGCGAAAGGATGGTTCCTCAGTGTGTGACATCAACTATCAAACATGGAGGAGGAAGCGTGATGGTCTGGGGCTGTTTTGCTGGATCCAGGGTCGGTGATTTGTACAGAGTGAAAGGCACCCTGAACCAAAACGGCTACCACAGCATTTTGCAGCGCCATGCAGTACCCTCTGGTATGCGCCTAGTTGGTCAGGGGTTCATCCAAGAGCAAGATAATGACCCAAAACATAAGTCCAAGCTATGCCAGAACTACCTTAGGAAAAAAGAACAAGATAATGGTAAGATATGGTAAGCTTAAAAACATGGAGTGGCCAGCACAGTCACCAGACTTAAACCCCATTGAGCTGGTTTGGGATGAACTGGACAGAAAACTCAAAGCAAAGCAACCTACAAGTGCCACACATTTATGGGAACTTCTGCAACAGAGTTGGGAAGAACTTTCTGAAGAATATTTGATTTCCATTGTAGAAAGAATGCCACAAGTGTGTGAGTCAAAAATTTAGAATACATTTTGGTTTATAAATTGATTCCATGATTTCTTTTTTAACTTAAATTGTTCATTTGTTCTATTCTTTCATTTCAAAGTACAATAAGACATTGAACTGCATGAATTTCAATAAAAACCTGGAAAAATTGGGGTGTTCTAAAACTTTTGACCAGTAGTGTATATATATTATCCCTTCCACATGCCTTTTCTTGAGCAGTGGTGTCTTGCTTGGTGTGCGTGCATAGAGGCCATAGCGGTTGAGTGCATTACTAATTCTTTTCTTTTCTTTCCATCTGCTTCTTCCAGGTCTTTCTGAAGATCTCCGTGAGTGGTCCTTGGTTCTTCAACAACTCTACTAAGTATTCTATAGACTCCTCGGTCAGAAATCTTGCGAGGATCACCAGGTCGTGGCCAGTTAATGGTGAAATGATGTTCTTTCCACTTCTGGATAATGGCCCCAGCATTTATTCATCTGAGCCATCCGTATGTTTTTCTACAATAAGCATGCGAAGGGACAGCTCTTTGCTTTTACCCATCATGAAATGCTTCTTGGGTGACACCTTGGTAATGAGACGGGCTGTTTTTTTTAACCTTTATTTATTCAGGGGAGGTTTCACTGAGAGGCAGCCGGAACGCCCTGATAACATTCACAGAGTTCCACATTCATACCTGGAAGCTGCCCAGTACAACCACAGTCTGATCTGGCCACTGAAGCGGTTGGGGTTAAGGGCCTTGCTCAAGGGCACCTCAGTGGTGGTAATGAGGGAGAGACAAGCACTGTTCTTTCACTTTCCCCACCCAGATTTTATCCTGTCGGTCTGGGGATTGAACCGACGACCTCGATTGCTTCCTAAATACAGACAGATTTCAGCTGGTTCATTGGTTTCCCATGCCTTTTTACACCCCTTTTTCTTCATGTGTTCAATATTTATTCCCATTAGGCATGATGGTTGGTTTTCAGTTGAGGTCATGGGTCGATATGGAATTTATTTTATTTTTTTCCCAGTGGCAGCAAGGGATAGGCAGGAATTTTTTTCCTTTACAGTAGGGCTGGGCAATATATCGACATTATATCGATATCGTGATATTTTGGATATCGTAATATCGGGATATGACATAAGTGGTGTCTTTTACTAGTTTTAAAGGCTGCACTACAGTCAAGTGATGTACTTTTCTGAACTTACCAGACTGTTCTAGCTGCTCTATTATTTGCCTTTACATTACTGGCATATACATTACATTTGCCTTAAAATTACAGTATGAACCACTAAAAACACAACAACCTCACCGTCCTCTCCACACGCCAGTCAGGCACACTTCCTCGGCTTAGAATTACAATACGAAACGCTAAAAATACCACTACCTTGCCGACGGAACACACTTCATTGGCTTAGAATTACGGCAACAATCGCTAAACACACTGCAAACTCACAGTCCTCTCTTCCCGATTTACAGCCCCCATCTCGTGACTTAAAATAACTCACCGTTGTCGGCTCCAGCCGCTGAACTACACGTTGTAAACAGCCATGGCCCGCTTGCCTGGTCCTCCTGGTAACGTTAGCAGTTAACAGGGTTAGCATGGCGGCGTTAGCCAGGACCAGTCGGGATCACTTTACTGGCTGTGTCTCAATTGTTTTTGCGAGTAACCAACTCGGGTACTCTAGCTATATAATTCAATGTGAGAACACAAATGTTGAAATGACATTAAATGCCCGTCCCTAGTGGCTGTGATAAATTAGCCTGAAGCTATGCTTATCTGTTCAGGAGGAAATAAGCCAATTCTGCGTCCTTTTGGGATCTAAGCTGTCTCCATCTTTCAAATACATCTCCAATATTTACCAGGGGGTTGTTACGTCTCTGGTCACGCAACTGTTAGAAACATGCTGTTTTATTATTTTTAGGTCGGGTAGAATCTATCTCCGTTGATCCTGTTTGTTTGTGTGCTGCTTTCATGGCTGTACTACCGTTACAGCTGTAGCGCGCTGGGTTTATGTTTTTACAGGTATATCTGGCAACCCGGCCTGGGTGTCAAACTGGGCAGTTGATAACAACACACAGATCAAAACATAAACATAAATTCCGTCACGGAATGTAAATTTCAAAAAGAAAAAATACTGACATTAGCATTGTTGTCAGAAAAGTATTTCAGTTTAACGTGTTTCCTTAATATCTGATGAGGCATTGGTGCCATTTTTGGATTTATTACAGTACAAATATTACATATTGGACCTTTAAAGCACCAATTGTCTACCCTAGAATATCGTTGAAATATCGATAGAGGTATTTGGTCAAGAATATCGTGATATCTGATATCTCCCTATCACCCAGCCCTACTTTACAGTAGCGATGGATACTCTATTTTTTCATAACATAGCCTACCTGTTACTACATGTACAGTTGTCGCTTAGTAAACTGAAAACATGGTGAGGAGTCATTCACGTGCATATTAAGTAGCCACATGTATCGGTTTTGGTCTTATAATACAGCCACAGGTTTACCGCTCCAGCGGAGAGGATGGTTCGTTTAGACAGCAGCTAAGTCTACAAGAGTTTGTCCAAAATTCAAGATTTGTTGAAAAACTAAGATAAACTGACTACAAACTGACATCTTTCATTTTAGCTCATTTGTAAAAAGTCACTATTTGCAGAGTAGAGCCGTGTTTGCACAGCGCGGTGGACAAGAGTGGACAGTGCAGACTGAAATATCGGTTTCTAAATGTTTATGCCTGTAGAACAGGTTGGTGGGTATTGAAGTATTGACTTTTAAATCATGGAGGGTTTATTGTAGGCTACTTACAGTAACGAGTGTAGCGTTAGTTCATCTGCACCAGCGGCAGTAAATCATGTATAATCTGTATCATTTCTAATCAGTTACATGTGCTGTGTGAAGTAATGCAAACACATTGGCTTTGGTGTGTGTGTGTGTCGCTGTTCAGAATCCCATCTTCCATAATGCAACGCTTGTATCCAAATGAATTGTGTTGTGAAGTTGTCTTTAGCTTCACTGCTGTTAGCCACCTCCATTGAGCCACAGGGACTTGCTGTAACGTTCGAGCACTCTAGAGAGTGTTTACCTCTCATTTGATCGTGTTTGCTTGCTACATTGCCATCCTCTTGAATGACATTAAACACAACATATAGTTCACGAGTGGTTTCATCTGCCCTGTTTAACGTGTTGAAGCTTCCCGGCGGCGCAGTAGCGCTGTAGCTGGCCGGTGAGGGCTGGTTGTTCGGTGCCGTCCTCAAGCTGCTGCCGTAAAACTGGACACTGCTACGTTAAGTGCTGCTGCGGCGACATCGGGTCCTCTTCCAGCATTACTGGAGGACAACAGGCATCTTGCATCACAAGAGTGCTGTACAAAAATGTAATTATAGTTCACCTCAAACTTTTTATTTGTGTATTTATTTAATTCGGATAATTTCTTCCCCAAGCTCATAAAATAAAACTGGTGTCTTTTTAGTAGTGGTGGGCCGTTATCGGCGTTAACGTGCTGCGTTAACGTGAGACTCTTATCGGGCGATAAAAAAATATCGCAGTTAATCTATTCTCAAAGTTGGGTTGGGAGCTGGGTCTATACTACACAAGCTATGATGACTTTCACCTTGATATTTTAGCGCGGATGTATACCTAGCCGAATTGCACCGTAGGGGGCGAGAACGAGTCTTCGAACCTGTGTGTATGCCTACTGTGAAATTACCACATCAAACGTGACGTGCTAACACGGATGCAGCGGAAAATTTATTTTTAAGAAGCTTCCCAATGGAAACCTCGACAAGACTAAGGTTGTTTGCACATTGTGCAATGTGGAATTAGTTTACTATAGGAGTTCTTCCAGTCTCAAGTACCACCTAAATGCAAAGCATCCCTTAGCTCAGGGGTCTCAAACTCCCGGAAGGCCCTTGAGGGTATTTTAAATTTGTTTGTTTTATCCCCACAATAATTAAGATAACAAAATGTTTAGATAATAAAAAACATTTAATTTTAGATAATAAAAAAAACGATTTCATTAAAAAACACTTATTTTGAAAATAATTGCAAAGGAAGTGCGCAGGTGTGGAACAACAAAGTTCACGACACTACGACGAGGAGGGAAAGTATGTTGCTTTCAAAACCTAAGAGAAAGGTGGATAGCGAGCATAGACAATTTCAAGAAAGATGGACGTCACAATATTTTTTTGTTGAGTTCTGTGGAAATGCGATCTGCCTCATATGTAAAGAGAAACTCGCTGTTTTTAAGGAATACAATCTAAGACGTCATTATTCGACTAAACACAGCGAGCATGATGAGAAATACAAAGGAGATGACAGGAGACAACGAGCCGAGCAGCTACAAAAAGGACTACTATCCCAGCAAGAACTTTTCCACAAAGCCAGTAAGGACGCTGATGCTGCAGTTGAAGCAAGCTATGTGGTCAGTGAATTGATTGCCAAAGCGGGAAAACCATTCACCGAAGGGCAGTTTGTGAAGGACTGTATGTTGCGAGTTGCTGATATTCTCTGTCCCGAAAAGAGGAGCTTATTCAACGTTTCTTTATCAGCAAACACTGTGGCCGAGCGGATTAATGGACTGTCAGGTAACATCTATGAACAGTTACAGGACAGAGCCCGCAGTTTTATTGCGTACTCTATTGCGCTTGATGAAAGTACTGACATAACGGACAATGCTCAGCTAGCAATTTTCATCAGGGGTGTTGATGACAAGTTTGAGGTGACCGAAGAGTTGCTGAGTTTGTGTCCAATGTATGGCCACAACACAGCAAAAGACATATTTCAGCAGCGGTGCGGTGCGATTGAGCGGCTTAGTGTTCCGTGGAACAGACTGGTCGGCATTACCACTGATTGAGCACCGTCCATGACAGGCAAGAAAAACGGACTGGTAGCGCTGGTACAGAGAAAGTTAGAGGAAGAAGATGCTGATCCAGCTATTGCGCTGCACTGCATCATACATCAACAGTGTGGCAAATGCTTGAATTTTGAACATGTGATGTCTGTCGTCCTGAAATGTGTTAACTAT
Organism: Perca fluviatilis; assembly: GCF_010015445.1. NCBI lineage: Eukaryota > Metazoa > Chordata > Actinopteri > Perciformes > Percidae > Perca > Perca fluviatilis. The sequence continues at coordinate 3,468,945 of NC_053116.1, forward strand.
ATCAGGTCCAGAGGTTTACAACACTGCCAGTTTCGGGCCTTTTTGGAAGAAGTTGAGGCATCGTACGGTAATGTGCTGTACTTTACTGAGGTGTGCTGGCTAAGCAAGATTTTTTGAGATAATAGCTGAAGTGAAGAGATTCATGGAAAATGGCAGGCTGGATATTCCAGAGCTTGATGATCCAAAATGGATAATGGATTTGGCATTCCTTGTGGACATAACACAATAACTAAACCTCCTGAACCTAAAGCTGCAGGGCCCTGGTCAGCTCATCACAACAGCCTATGAGAGTGTGAAAGCTTTCTCTACAAAACTGAGATTGTGGAAAACTCAACTGTCGGCAGCAAACCTCTGTCATTTCGCTGCATGCAGATCTTTGGTGGAACACGGCACAGCTTTTAGTGGTGATGACTATGTCTCTGCTATTGAAAAGCTGCAGCGAGAGTTTGATGAACGTTTTGCTGACTTCAAGGTACACCGTGACACCTTTAAGCTATTTGCAGACCCCTTCTCAGCTGATGTGGAGAGTGTACCCAGCGTTTTGCAAAATGAACTTATTGACTTGCAGTGCAACAGTGAACTAAAAGCTAAATTCAGAGAGGCACAGGGAAAAGCAGACAAGATTGGAATGTTTTTGAGAGAGCTGCTTCCATCATTCCCAGAGCTGTCCAGAGTTTTCAGTCATGTACTGTGCCTTTTTGGAAGTACATATGTGTGTGAGAAATTGTTCTCAACAATGAACTTTACCAAAAGCAAGTACAGATCAAGGCTTACAGATGCCCATCTTGAAGCTGGACTCAGAGTTTCAACTGCAACGTCCATTAGTGCAAATGTGACTCAGCTTTGTGAGCACAAGCGCTGCCAAGTATCTGGCAAGAAATAACGCACAAATGGGCTCAAAGATTGTGTTTGTTAGTGTGTTTGAGAGTGTTATTTGTGGTGTTAGCAAGAAGTAATGCATTATGGTATTTCATTTATCAGTTCCTTGCCAGGTATAAAATAAGTTATGAGAGGACAATATTTTTATTTGGTGTGAAACACACACATACCTGTTTTTATGCTTTTTTTGTTTGTTTTTTATAATTTGTATTAATATTTATTTTATCATTATTTTATTTATAAGCGAAGGTTGTTAGCACAGCGGTCTAAAAAGGGATAAAAAGATTTGCACTTTCTGTTTGCGTTATACAGTATTTGAAATAATAAAAAAACACTGCATTTTCAGAAATAGATTCTTTTTTTGTATTAATCTTGAACACTGACGTGGCCTTCCAATCAGATTATGTTGGCAGCTGTGGCCCCCAGCTCATTTGAGTTTGAGACCCCTGCCTTAGCTAATGCGTAAGATGCCAGGCCAAGCACTGATGTAGCGCAGGGGATGAGTCATCATCAAACTACTATGTTTGAGTGCAACCGAGGCAAGCCCGTCAGCACAGCTCTATCAGCCAAGCTAACTAATCTCCTCGCTCAGTGGATTGCCACCAGCTGCCGGCCCATCAGCGTGGTTGAAGATGATGGGCTCAAGCTTGTTCTACAGGCGCCCACAGGTGACCCATCTTACAAACTACCTGCGAGGCGAACTATCATGAGAAGAATACATGACCAGCACGCCGCAGAGAAAGCCGCAAAAGATGAGAAGATGGTAGAGGCGAGGTGTGTAGCACTGACTGGGGACCATTGGACATCTGTCAACAACGATAACTACCTCGGCGTTATTGTACACCTCATCGATGCCAGCTGGGAACTTCACTCCTTCGCTTTAGGTAGGCTACGTTATGTAATTTTAAATTACATAATTTATGTCTATTAATTACCATGACACCACGAATTACCACCACATTATGTTTGCTTCTTGATGATTGCTAGTTGTTTACTACTAGTAGTGAACTTATTCTGATCTACTTTGTCTGTCCGTTAGGTGTGATGAAAACAGAGGAGCATCACTTTGCAGAAGCGTGTCAGGCAGTTTCTCGACGATCAGTGGGGGATAGCTGACAAAATCAGCCCGTAAATACTTGGGGAGTCCTGCCACAACTGTCCCATGCGAGAGACTTTTTTCTTTAGCAGGCCATATTGTGCAGAAGAGGAGATCTAGTTTGTCACCAGAAAATGTGAACAAGCTGGTCTGCCTGAGTGACTGGTGGAAGAAGGAGAAATAGAGCTTGGACTGATTTACACAAAGCTACTGACTGTAAAACAGTTCATCACAACCTCTTATGTAGGCCTACAGTTCAAAATTCATGTTTAACTGAATAAGTACATCTTATTGAACACGATTTATTTTCATCACCAATTATCATAGTAGAACAGCTTTCGTTATGAAATGACGTAATTACGAGACGTGAACATCATCGAAAAGCAGGGTGTTGGGGGAATCACTTTTTTTTCCTCTTTTTCATCAAACCGCAGTTTTTGCAAGTTCACGCAATTTTTGCAAGTTCCCTCAATTTCATCGCATAAAATTGCATAAATATCCCGCATATTCCTGTATATTTACATGGAGTCTGGTGGTTTTGGCGACGGCCTATTAAACACACACACAGACACACACACACAAAGAGAGACACACATACAGAAACACATCACACACACACCTGTATTTTTCATAGATGTTCTTTTGAACATACACGTTCCACCTAAACAAGTTCCTTCACAACACTATTTTGCAGAGGCACCGTGGCTCCGTCTGGCGCTTAGCACCACCCAAGACGATTGTGATTTCTTTAAAGAAATGCCAATAAACCAGAGCACGTTTTTCTCCCATCCAGGAATGCTGTGTGGACTAGCCAGACCTTCCTCCGCAGCGCTGTGGAGGAAGGTCTGGACATAGACTAGTGTGAAAGGAGCCTTACTCCTAAAATAAAATAAACCAGGTTCTCTTGAACTTTAATGCTCTTGACTTCTGCAGATTTTTTCCCCTAAAAAATGTGTTAACGTTGTTCCTACCTTTCTTTTCATCATCTTCACTCTTCACAGGGACAGGAGTGAATGGGAACTTGGTGATATCAGCCTTCTCCAGCCCTTGAAGCTGCTCTCCCTCCTGACTGCTCCTCCGTTCCTCCTGTTCCTCTTTAATGTGTGGGGGGGGCTTTGGCTCCTGCTGGTCCACAGTGGAGCTACACTCCTGCTGCTCCTCTTTAATAACAATCTTGCTTTTGTCGTCTGGAGGCAAAGCTGAAACACAGACAGAAGTTAATGTCAGCTAAAGCTTAGAGATAGCAGGGTTTCCTCCAGAAAAGTTGTTTAGCTCGGTTGCCAGTATGAAAATGAGACTCTAAAAAAAGCTATAAGACTCCATAGGTTCCTACATGAATTTAGTGCTACAAGCAGGGCTCCAGACTAACTTTTTTCACTAGGAGCACAGTGGCCCCCAACTGAAAATTTTAGGGGTAACACCAGAAAATTTAGGGGCACACACCGTAAATCAACATGCTAACTAGGGATGGGCATTTGATGAAATTTTCTTCGTCGATCGTCGGGAGAATTAACTTTCGACTATCGATTAATCATTAATATTTTTATATTGAAATTCATTATTTATTTAACTTTTTATAAATAAAAAATGCAATGAAAATACAGCGTGTTTTTCCTCGATGAGATCTTAATTACAAGGAGAACAACTTGTGGCAGATAAACTGGAGGTTATAGATATAGATATACAAAACAGGCCAAAAGTTTGGACACACATTCTCATTCAATGCGTTTTCTTTATTTTCTGACTATTTACATTGTAGATTCTCACTGAAGGCATCAAAACTATGAATTAACACATATGGAATTATGTACTTAACAAAAAAGTGTGAAATAACTGAAAACATGTCTTATATTTTAGATTCCTCAAAGTAGCCACCCTTTGCTTTTTTGATAGCGCTGCAAACCCTTGGTGTTCTCTCAATGAGCTTCATGAGGTAGTCACCTGAAATGGTTTTCACTTCACAGGTGTGCCTTGTCAGGGTTTATTAGTGGAATTGTTTCCCTTATTAATGGGGTTGGGACCATCAGTTGTGTTGTGCAGAAGTCAGGTTGATACACAGCCGACAGCTGTTAGAATTCACATTATGGCAAGAACCAATCAGCTAAGTAAAGAGAAACGAGTGGCCATCATTACTTTAACAAATGAAGGTCAGTCAGTCCGGAAAATTGCGAAAACTTTGAATGTGTCCCCAAGCGCAGTCGCAAAAACCATCAAGCGCTTTAACAAAACTGGCTCACATGAGGACCGCCCCAGGAAAGGAAGACCAAGAGTCACCTCTGCAGCTGAGGATAAGTTCATCCGAGTCACCAGCCTCAGAAATCGCAAGTTAACAGCAGCTCAGATTAGAGAGAATGCCACACAGAGTTCTAGCAGCAGACACATCTCTAGAACAGTTAAGAGGAGACTGCACGAATCAGGCCTTCATGGTCAAGTAGCTGCTAGGAAACCATTGCTAAGGAGAGGCAACAAGCAGAAGAGATTTGTTTGGGCCAAGAAACATAAGGAATGGATATTAGACCAGTGGAAATCTGTGCTTTGGTGTGATTCGTCCAAATTTTAGATCTTTGGTTCCAACCGCCGTGTCTTTGTGCAACGCAGAAAAGGTGAACGAATGGATTGTAGATGCCTGGTTCCCACCGTGAAGCATGGAGGAGGAGGTGTGATGGTGTGGGGGTGCTTTGCTGGTGACACTGTTGAGGATTTATTCAAAATTGAAGGCATACTGAACCAGCATGGCTACCACAGCATCCTGCAGCGACATGTCATCCCATCCGTTTTGCGTTTAGTTCAATTCAATTCAATTTTATAGTATCAAATCATAACACGAGTTATCTCGAGACACTTTACAGATAGAGTAGGTCTAGACCACACTCTATAATTTACAAAGCCCCAACAATTACAGTAATTCCCTCAAGCAGTGCGACAGTGGCGAGGAAAAACTCCCTCTTGGGAAGAAACCTCGGACAGACCCAGGCTCTTGGTAGGCGGTGTCTGACGGTGCCGGTTGGGGATGCGATGAACAGTGGCCGTAATAATCACATTAATAATGTAACAGTGACTTCAAATGGTAGTCGTAGTAGTTCATGTCATATCAGTGCGCTGCAGGGCGTTACAGGATGTAGCGTGGCCCAGCAGAGCATGGATGGACGTAGCAGGAAGCAGAAGGGTTCAGCAGGACGCAGCATGACATTGCAGGGCACCGCAGAGCTTAGCAGGGAGTGCAGCAGGACCACGGCGACAGCTGCAACCACGATCTTGGTTCCAACGTTCTCCAAGGAAATACGCTGGGTGAAAAAACATAAGGACTCCGGGGAGTAAACTCCCCAGAAGCTAGGATTAATAACAAGCATTTCTGGGACGGGATGCACACAAATGGTAATAGAAAGGGAGAGGAGAGAGCAGCTCAGTGTGTCAAAGGAAGGAAGTCCCCCGGCAGTCTAGAACTATAACAGCGTAACTAAGAGAGACAGGTCATAAGGAGAGGTAGCCTGTTCGGGCTTGAAACTCTCCCCTGCCAGATCGGGCTGTGCTGGCCTGCCTCCCTCTACTTTTGTTATATTATTAATCTAACGACTATGTAGAGAAGCATGTGGGCCTGGTTAGGCGGACGCTGCAACCCCTCACTCCCTAACTATAAGCTTTATCAAATAAGAGAGTTTTAAGTTCATTCTTAAATGCGGTGACAGTTTCTGCCCCCCGAACCCAGATTGGGAGCTGGTTCCATAGGAGAGGAGCCTGATAACTGAAGGCTCTGGCTCCCATGCTACTTTTAGAGACTCTAGGTACCACAAGTAACTCTGCATTCTGGGAGCGCAGTGCTCTAGTGGGACAATAAGGTATTAGGAGCTCTTCTAGATATGATGAAGCTTGACCATTTAGAGCTTTGTAGGTCAGGAGAAAGGTTTTAAATTCAATCCTGGATTTTACAGGAAGCCAGTGCAGAGAAGCTAATACAGTAGAAATATGATCTCTTTTCTTAGTTCTTGTGAGAACACATGCTGCAGCATTCTGGATCAGCTGGAGAGTCTTAAGGGACTTATTTGAGCCACCTGACAGTAGGGAATTACAATAGTCCAGCCTGGAAGTAATGAATGCTTCGACAAATTTTCAGCATCATTTTGACAAGCTAATTGCAATGTTACCGGAAATTACAAGGTTGTTCTTGAGGTTTGTTTTAGAATAAACACAGAGTAGCTATGTCTTTAGATAATAAGGTTCGGAGGTGTTTAGGGCCCAGCACAATAACTTCAGTTTTGTTCAGAAAATTATAGGTCATCCAGGATTTTATATCTTTAATGCACGCTTGAAGTTTAGCTAGCTGACTGGTTTCGTCTGATTTGATTGACAAGTATAATTGGGTGTCATCCGCATAGCAGTGAAAGTTAATTGAGTGTTTCCTAATGATATTACCAAGAGGAAGCATATATAAGGAGAATAGAATTGGTCCAAGCACTGAGCCTTGTGGAACGCCATGGCTAACTTTAGCGTACTTGGAGGATTTATCATTAACATTAACAAATTGAGATCGGTCAGAGAAATAGGACTTAAACCTTTCCCTTTAAGAGCAGGCACACTTGTTCCATGGCAGATTGCTATTATGACGGCGGATTTGCCTGGCGCACGCCAGCGGGAGCTGTCCGGGATGCAGCAAAGTAATAAATGCCTGTCTTGGCCAGGTGCAGATGTTGCTGCGGCCTCTCGGGCGCATCTCCTCAAGTCTGGAGAGGATTGCTGCAGCCATGGTGCGTGGGCCTCCAAACGCACCACCTGCTCCTGTTGTGCCCCTTCCTCCTCCCCCCACTCCATCTCCGTCCACCCGCTCCACTAGGACGCATCACGCATTACCACTCCCGGTCCCTCAAGTGTCCAATCCCGCCGTAGTTCAACATCACGTCTCCTTAAGTCCTCTAATATTTCCTCATTTATGTCATCAACACATCCATGATTCATGGAAATGTTGTGTAAAACACAACAAGCCACAAAGAATTCTGCGACTTTTTGAAGACTGTACTGTAAAGTGCCTCCTGACCTATCCAAACACTTGAAGCGCATTTTCAGTAATAGGTTTCCTTGTAAATTTGTATGGTTTGCAAAAATGGGAATTGCTGCGTCCGTGTAGCCTAGATGAGAGAAGCAAAGTGTATGCGTGTTGTGCACACGCTACTATTATGGCCAAGCATGCGCCCCTAAAATAGCATCTGAATAACGCACCACTGACTTTAGACTAGCGCCACTGACTTTAGACCAGGTTTTTCCTGGTCTGTGGCGGAATTGTTTTCTGAAACCTCAAAATGGCATCAGGAAACGTTTGCGCCTGAACACGCCTCCTCTTTTCGCTGAACCGCCCCTGGGAGCGCAAATACATTCCCTAATTTACAGACGTGTGTCTGTGGAGGGAAAATTCCGCTGTGCGTCGGGTGCAAAATAGGAATGATACATGCGTCGGTGTACAAAGGCAATTGCGCTGGGTGCAAGATAGGGCCCAGAGTAGTATTAATTTCATCAGACGAGACGAGACTAAATATGTTCGTCAACGACCTTTTTTTCCATGACTAAGACAAGACGATGATGAGAATGCGCCAATGTCCAAAAACGCCGACTAAGAATAAATTAACATTCATTATTGTTTACTAAAAAAGAAAAGACTAAAATGTTTTGCATAAAATAAAAACTAAGATAAATCTCTCTTCATTTTCGTCTACAATGGTCTACTTTTTCATCATGAGTTGGAATATTCAGCTCTTACTAGGGTTGGTTACCGAGGTCCGGTGCTAATACGGCACCGAACGATGCCTTAACGACCGTTATCTAACGGAATGAATAGCAACGCGGATTTCGGTGCCACTTAAATGCCTGCGCTTCTCTCTGATGCTCCTAAACTGATGTTAGAGGCAACCGAAACATCGCTACACGGGACACTAGTTAATACTACACTTGGCAGCAGGTAAGGTTAGCCTACCGTTAGCTAGCAGCTGGATTAAACACCAGTGTTTTCTTTAGGATTTTTTTTAGCAGTGGGGACAGGTCTGTCTGAACAGCAACCCCCCCACCCCCCCCATTTTATTACCCTATTCAATATTGTTGTATATAATTGTAAAAACAATACTATTTCTCATCCTATTTAATGGTACAACTGGTATTCCTAACAAAGTGGGCCTAGGCCTAATACCATATCATTGTGCAAATTTACACCTACTCCTAGGTCAGAGGTCATGAGGGCCAGAATACAACCAGCATCATCAAGAATGAAGACGTGAACATAAAGATTCAAGTTCAAGTTCAAGACCTTTATTTGTCCCCGAAGGACAATTAATTTTGCTGCAGTAGCAAAGTAGTACCCAAACAAAACATGCCAAAAAACATTCAACATCATTAAAATTTACAATACACATCCGACAAATTGATATATTAATACCACTAACATTTAAATTCAAATTTCAGTTCAGTGCAGATGTTACCTCTTTTTTCAGAATTTATCAAAGAGATAGCAGAGGGTACAAAGGAAAATTTATATCCATTTGTTTTGACGTATGGCTGATTAAGGCGGGAACCAGAAGTAGGGCTGGGTACCGAACGTCGATACTTTTATGGTATCGAAAAAAAAATAATATATTCTTTATCTTTCGGTGCCAAATTTCGGTTCCAAAAGCGTCTGAGCGCGTAAGCGCAAGCTTATCTGTCCTCTCTGCATATTGACACAGAGCGGAGCTCCGACCGACACACACACGCACATGGAGCGGTGCGGACGGAGTAAACTGTCTGCAGTTTTGTTGAAGTCACAGAGAGTTACGGTTGGTTTCAAGTGTGGTTACAGTTTTTCGAAACTTCACGCAGACAGCGTTTGCTGCGATATGATAGTAATGGCGAGCCGAAAGCGGTCGCGGTGCTGTTGACGTTACACTTCCTCTTACAAGCAGCCACAACGGTGGTTTCTCTGCCCTGATGACTGACTGACAGGCTGAATTACATTTTTATAACTGTTTTGATTCACAATTAAGGTGGAAAATAAAAGCTTTGTGTTTAATGTATTTTTGTTGATGTTGAAATGGATTTTAAAACATATGGTATCAAAAAAAGTATCGTTAGGAATCGGTATCGAAACTGAGGTATCGAAATTGGCACCGGATCGAAAGATTCTGAACGATACCCAGCCCTAACCAGAAGGCAACATCTTAAATTCTGCATGCAGGGGGTGAGAACTACAAGACGTGATGGATTCCGCCTTTTTCAGTACATGTCTATCATACAGTTCATTTAGTTTTACCTGTTGAATCCCGATAATTTTGCTGCTAACTTTATTTACCATTGCTAATGTGTTCTTCTGTTTTAAACTAAGAGAAGCATACCAGCAAATACATGAAAAAGTAAAAACTGACTCAATAAAAGATTTATAAAACAATGTCATCAGGGATCTGTCTACTTGAAACTTAGCTAATTTTCTCAGACAGAAGAGACGTTGCTGACAAACCTACGGCTAACTGAGACTTTCTTTGGTTGAAAAATGACGAACATCATATTTGTAATCCATGGCTCAATTCAAACGGGATCAAAAAATCATTTGCTTCTCCCCGTTCACTACCGTTCATATTTTTTCTGAGTTAAGGTCCCATGAGGTCCACCGAAAGGGGCATGACTTTGACTCTCTATAGATCGCAACAGTCCCGCCCACAGCGGGTTCCGGAAGTAAAAATACAATGCAATTTCTCCATTGACAAATTGGAGTATAAGCAATAAAATGGTAACTGTTGATGGTAGACTTAAAACCAGCATGCCGACGTGACTAAGCGATTATATATGATCATATAGATGCCAAAAATCATGGGGCACCAACCTTGTTTTGAGATAAATGTCTTTTATTCGCGATGTCTTGGATAAGTACTTCATTACCCACAATCTTGAACAATCCCACAGTGACGCCTCTGATTGGTGGAACTCATGCTGGTGAGGAGGGGGAGCTGCCTGCACGATCCGTCACAAGGAGTTACGGAACTGCACGAATCACTATCTGTTCCACGCTTCTGCAGTTAGCCTCCGCTGGGAAGCTAAAGTTAGTTTAGCTAACAGCTAATTCAGCTAACCGCTAGCTGACAGCTTGATTCGGTCTAAAATGACGTTAACTCAAACTAAACACTAAAAACTATTTTCAGGTTTTATTTTGAGGGTATTTTAAAGTTATTACATGCTGTCTCAGCTAGCGGTTAGCCAAATTAGCTGTTAGCTAAATTGCGGTGGTTTATGGGATGAGTAGTTTCTTCGCTCTGAAATGAAGATATGTACACAGTCTTGTACCTTTGACTTTTTTTGGATTTTCTGTTTGTTTTTTCACTCGAAATGGTACGTTGTATGCTTATGAGTCACGTACCATCTGATTAGCCTAAGGCATGGTCTAAAACTCTTTATGTACGGATTTTTCCAGACGTCAATGGGAAATTTACTTCCGGAACCCAAGGTCTCTCAGAGGAGGGGCGGGACTGTTGAGCTCTATAAGAACCTTTGTTTATCTACCAAACCCACCAGACTCAATGTAAATAATAAGTAATTTAGCGTGTATAGAACCAGCATATTTCCACACGTGAGAATTAAGAGTTTATTTCAACCAATCCAGGTGATTGTTGGAACCGTGGAAAGACGGTTTTTGATAGTTTTATTTTGTTTCTGTTCACTTTGAATGAAGTGTGTTTTACGGTGATAAAAATACTGATTATTTACAACTGCGGTGAAGTTAGTTTAATGTTTGACATTCATCGGTTTTCGCGGATGTTACCTTCAATAGCTCCGTGTCAATAATTCGATTTCCCCCAGTTTCAGGGTATGTTAGAGAGTAGGGCTGCACGATTATGGCCAAAATGATAATCACGATTATTTTGATCAATATTGAGATCACGATTAATTATCACAATTATTTGTTGATTTTAGCCAAAACAAATTTTATTGTCACATAATTATATAATTATAACTGCTTTTACATCCATATTGTGCTACATTCCTACTAATACATCCATATTGTGCTACACTCCTCCTTTATTGAAGGATATTGTGAAGGAGTATGCCATTTCAGCTGTTGTGCGACCGCTTTCCACACATGCATGTTTGCCGTGAAAGATACAGGCAACGTATTTTCTGTTCACGTTACCGGCATGTGGTGCCTGGTATCTACCAAGACGAAATAGCTACGCATTTCTGTGGCTCATTACACTGCCACTTACATGTCTGCGTTAGCGGCTCACTAACCCACGTTAGAGGCAATATAAACATCGCTGAATGTCACGCTAGTAAACACTAATAACACGTTACACAGCAGGTAACGTTAGCCTACCACTAGCCACAGTAGTAAATGGATTAAACACGGCTAAAATGCTGACTGCTAAACAGTGTAGTGTGTCTGTATTTCACTGTAGGATTCCAACAGCGGACGTCCAACAGTCTGCTGCTAAAGCTATGAGCTAAAAGACACAAACTAGCACTGGTCACTGCTGTTGTCTGAAAAACAAAACAGACGGGACAAAACGTTGCGTTTACTGGTAAACATTGTGACCGGCTTATGATGACCGACTGCTACCTGTTGTGGAATTTTCCTCACGTTACTCTGTCCTCTGTGACTGTCTACATCTAGAAACTAAGCTGCGCGGTGCAGGCAGGGAACAGCTCTGATTGGCTCATGGAGACATGTGATCAAACAGTGGTTTATGGAGCACTAGATTGGCTTTGCAAAAACAGTTCTATGAAGGGAATGACGCATTTTAAATATCGCTCGATCACGCAAATTTGATCGTGGGAAGCCAAAATCGTGATCGTGATTAAAATTCGATTAATTGTGCAGCCCTATTAGAGTGCTTATTTAGACAGATGTTTCACAGTTTTAGTTAACTCAAAATCACCAAAAATGACGCCGCAGTTTAGAGCGCAAAGAACTGAATGTCTTTCCAACGAGCCCGTCACCATAGCGGTAGTTAGGGATCGTCGTAAAATTGCAACACCATTCATTTTAATCTTAAATATCTTTTTTGTTTTACAACATAGAAATCTCAAACCACTTCCATTATAGAAAGTTGCAGCCATTAAACATTTCACACTTGTCCATGTGTCTATCTGAAGAATAGCATATCAGACTATATGGAAGACCCTGGGTGTGATTCTGTTCTTTGTTTTATTAGCTTTTTTTGTATTACCCTTAGTATATTTTCACAATAAGTGCATGCTAATTGTGATGATCATTAATGCAAACCCTAAATTCAAAATGATATTAAAGTGGCATAATGTGATATAATCCATGAAGTATAATCTACCTCCCTGATCCCTTGTCCCACAGAAAACAAGTCAGACAGAAGAGTGAGAGACAGACCAGTAAGAGAGAAGAAGAATGGCAAAATATTAAAAAGAAGAAACCACAGACAAATCTGACCATGAGGAAAGAGAGGAGAACAGAGAGCAGTAAAGAGAGGACAAGCACAGAAACATCATGATGTATGCAGGAAATAAACACAAGGGAGGCTAGTAAAGGGTCACATCCTCCCACAGCTTAATAAACTTTAGAGTATCCATTATCATTGTCAGTGACGTATTGTGTAAAATTAATATGTAGCCTAAAGATTATTTCAACATGTTTAGCATGTATGAATATTTTGACATCAAACCACCTGTAATATTGTATGTCTCGGACATCCTTTCACAACTTTCACAGCCGTTTGTGAAAAGAATACCAATATCCCTGATTTTTTGGCTATTAAATGCATATATAAAGGTTAATATCTTAATAGGTTTCTCATTTATGAATATGTTGATATCAACCCACCTGTAATATGTCTCAGACATCTTTTCCCAACTTTCACAGCTGTTAGTTTGTGAAAAAGTCTTTAGCAAATCCCTTAGCATCCTCATCAGTGACCTATTGTATATAAAATGCTTATTTAAAGGTTATAATTTTAATAGATTTTTTATTACTGAATATGTTGACATCAAACCACCTGTAATATTTCTCAGACATCTTTTCCCAACTTTCACAGCTGTTAGTTTGTGAAAAAAATACTTTGACAATACCATATCAATATCCCTGATCTGTTGGCTATTTAATGCATATTTAAAGGTTATCAATTTAATAGGTTTGTCATTTATGAATATATTGATATTAACCCACTTGTAATATGTCTCCGACATCCTCTTACACATTTCACAGCTGTTATTTTGTGAAAAAGTCTTTAGCAAATCCCTTAGAATCCTCATCAGTGACCTATTGTTTATTGATCTGTGTTGACTTTGATTGTGTAATCATTGCTGGTGATTTCAACATCCCCCAGGATAAAGGGACAAAAGAGCTGTGTTGTATATTTGACAATTACGGGCTGACTCAACTTGTAACAGAGCCTACGCACAATAAGGGTCACATCCTGGACTTAATTATCTCGAAAGGTCTGAACATTTCCAAGGTTGTGGTGAATGATGTTGCTCTTTCTGACCATTCCTGTATTTTTTTTTAACAGCTATATCACTGTGCAAAAAAGAGTTCAAACTAAGGTAATTGGAAAACGATACATCACTGAAAGCACCAGTGAAAAATTCATTCAGCTTTTTTCTTCCACATCTGCCCCTTCTGGAGCCTTAGTAACTGAGCTTGTAAATAACTTCAACTGTAGAATTACTAATGTTATTAACGCCATTGCTCCTACTAAGGTCAAAGTTCTCTTGAGCAAAAAACAAAATCTCCATGGAGAAATGTCAGATGTAAGATCTAAAAAAAAAAAAAAAAAAAAAGAGTGTCGAAAAGCTGAACGCAGGTGGCGAAAAACCAATCTCCAGGTCCACTATGACACTTATAAAGAGAGACTACGCACTTATAATATGGAACTGAGGAATGCAAGGCGGTCCTTCTTCTCTGATATTACTGATAAAAACAATAATAATTCACGTGCCTTGTTTGCTATTGTTGATAGGTTAACAAACCCGCCAGTGCCAGTAGCATCTGAACTTTCATCCACCAAGGGCTGCAATGATTTCACCATCTTCTTCAAAGAAAAAAAAGAAAAAAATTAGGCAAACAGTCAGTGCATCCATATCAAGTAAAGGATATGTGTTATCACAATGTCCAGACAAAACAAATCCCAATATGACTAGGGTTGGGTACCTTTTGCATCTGAACCAATACCACTACCGATACCGGTACCTGGAATTCGGTTCCGGTACCCAAACCTCTTTACTTAGAACATTATTTAAACAAAAACAAAACCCCTCCTGCTCTCCTCCCAAACCCGTCCCTGCAACCTATTAAATTGAATAATTATAAATTTCTTAATCACTGTAACTTTTTTATTGTTGTATTTGTATATTATTATATTTTAGCTTGTTTTATTTTAATCATGGCCATTTTAATGCTCTTTAATGATTCATGTAAAGCACTTTGAATTGCCTTGTTGCTGAAAGTTGCTGTAGAAATAAAGTTGCTTTGCCTTACAACCTCAGCCTGTCAGTCAGTCAGTCCCCAGGGCACCGACTTTGCTCCGTCCGCACCTCTGCACGCGCGTGTGTGTGTGTGTGTGTGTCGGACTCTGCTCTCTGTCAACATGCAGAAAGGACAGATAAGCTTGCGCTTACTCTCAGGTACCGAAATTTGGCACCGTGTGATTTTACCTGAACCAATACTCTGTAGTACCGACGTGATTCGATCGGTACCGGTAACAGTACCGGATTCGGTAACCAACCCTAAATATGACACAATTTCAAATGATTACCTATAAAAACCTAGAGGACATTATACAACATCTAAAAACCTCCTCCTGTTGTCTCGATATTCTACCGACGGACTTCTTTAAAAATGTTTCAATCTGTTTGGCTCCTGATCTTCTACAGATTGTAAACACGTCTCTTTTCTCAGGTATCTTCCCACAGGCCCTGAAAACTGCAGTCATCAAGCCAATCTTAAAAAAGAACAACCTAGACACGTCACTAATGGACAATTATAGGCCAATATCGAACCTTCCATTTTTAAGCAAAATTATTGAGAAAGCTGTTTTTCAACAACTCAACCTTTTTCTATCCCTAAACAATATTTTTGATGCCTTCCAATCAGGATTTCGACCTCACCACAGCACTGAGAAAGCTCTTGTCAAAGTTTTTAATGACATCCACTTGAACTCAGATGGTGGTAAAACTACAGTCCTAGTATTACTTGATCTTAGTGCTGCATTCGATACGGTTGACCACAATATACTTTTAGATCGATTAGAAAACTGGGTTGGCCTCTCCGGCTTGGTATTAAAGTGTTTCCAATCCTATTTAAAGAATAGGAACTACTTTGTGTCCATAGGTAATTATGTTTCAGAGCACAAAGACATGACGTGTGGAGTTCCCCAAGGCTCTGTCCTGGGGCCTCTTCTGTTTAATATCTATATGCTCCCACTGGCCCAGATAATGATAAACAATAGCGTAAGTTACCGTAGTTATGCTGATGACACACACATTTACATAACGCTGTTGCCTGGAGACTATAGTCCAATACAAAAACTGGCTAGGTGCATTGAACAAATTAATGATTGGATGTGCCACGACTTTCTTAAATTGAATGAAGGAAAAACTGAGGTGATCATTTTTGGAGCAAAAGAAGAACGACTAAGAACCAATGCCCAGCTTCAGACTATAATGTTAAAAACAACAGACAAAGCCAGAAATCTCGGTGTAATCATGGACTCTGATCTGAATTTTAAGTCACGTTAAGACGATAACAAAGTCAGCCTTTTACCACCTTAAAAATATATCAAGGGTAAAAGGACAAATGTGTCAATACGATTTGGAAAAGCTCGTCCACGCCTTTATTTTCAGTAGACTAGACTACTGTAACGGTGTCCTTACAGGTCTTCCTAAAAAAATCAGTCAGACAGCTTCAGCTGATTCAGAACGCAGCTGCTCGAGTCCTCACTAACACAAGGAAAGCGGATCACATCACTCCAATTTTAAAGTCTCTACACTGGCTTCCTATGCCCCAAAGAATAGATTTCAAAATTCTTCTGCTGGTTTATAAGTCGCTAAATGGTTTAGGGCCAA
Source organism: Perca fluviatilis (assembly GCF_010015445.1). Taxonomy (NCBI): domain Eukaryota; kingdom Metazoa; phylum Chordata; class Actinopteri; order Perciformes; family Percidae; genus Perca; species Perca fluviatilis. Next base: position 3,484,951 of record NC_053116.1, read on the forward strand.
ATTACCTTTCGCATCTACTTGTGAACTATGAACTGCAGAGGCCTCTAAGATCATCAGGGACAGGTTTGCTTGCCATCCCCAGAATCAGAACAAAAAAGGGGGAAGCAGCGTTCAGTTTCTATGCACCACGTATCTGGAACAAACTTCTGGTAAACTGTAGATCGGCACCCACGCTCAGCTCTTTTAAATCAAGGCTGAAGACATTTCTTTTTGATACTGCCTATGTTTAATTCTTTGCACTGTATTGGGAATTTTATTCTTTTATTTCTGTATTTAATCTAATTTTAATTAACTGTTTCAATTTTGTATGAATTGTTTTAATTTTTTATTCATTTTTATTAATTTCTATTAATTTGTAACTGTGTTTTTATGTTTTATGTAAAGCACATTGAGTTGCACCGCTGCTGAAATGTGCTATACAAATAAAATTGCCTTGCCTGCATATTTAAAGATTATTATTTTAATAGGTTTCTCAGTTATGAATGTATTGACATCAAATCACCTGTAATATGTCTCAGACATCCTCTTACAAATTTCACAGCGGTTATTTTGTGAAAAAGTCTTTAGCAAATCCCTTAGCATCCGCATAACTGACATGTCTATAAAATGCATATACAAAGGTTATCAATTTAATAGGTTTCTCATTTCTGAATATATTGGCATCAAACCACCTGTAATATTTCTCAGACATCTTTTTACAACTTTCACAGCTGTTAGTTTGTGTAAAAATACATTGAAAATACCTTATCAATATCAGTGATCTGTTGGCTATTAAATGCATATTTAAAAGGTTATAATTTTAATAGGTTTCTCTTTAATGAATATATTGACATCAAAACATATGTAACATGTCTCAGTTATAACACACCTTTCACAGCTTTTAGCTGTTAATACTGAGCAAATTCTGCATCATCTTCAGTGACCTATTGTGTAAAAAAATGCACATTTAGAAGTTATCACTTCAATATGTTTTTCATTCATGAATTTACGGAGAACAAATCGCCTCTTACATTTCTCAGACAACCTCTCACATATTTAACTTTGTGAAAGAAAACCTTGTAAAAATTAATTTTGTAACAAATGCAGATTTAGAGGTTATTTCAATATGTTTGTCATTTCTAAAGATATGGACATCAAATCACCTCTAATATGTCTCAGACATAATCCCAAAAGTTACAAAGCTCTTACTTTGTGAAACAGCCCATTCAGCCATACAAGTATGCAATGCATCATTAACAATCATTAATAGGTAGGAACTGGAACCGTCCAACTGAACCTCAACTTAGCAGACTTTGCCCCAGCTAACCTTTAGATATGCATTTTATAGACAATAGGTCACTGATGAGGATGCTAAGGGATTTGCTAAAGACATTTCACAAACAGCTGTGAAAGTTGTGAGAGAATGTCTGAGACATATTACAGGTGGTCTGATGTCAACATATTCATAAATGAGAAACCTATTAAAATGTTAACCTTTATATATGTATTTAATAGCCAAAAGATCAGGGATATTGGTATTTTTTTCACAAACTAACAGCTGTGAAAGTTGGGAAAAGATGTCTGAGAAATATTACAGGTGGTTTGATGTCAACATATTCAGTAATAAAAAATCTATTAAAATGATAACCTTTAAATAAGCATTTTATATACAGTAGGTCACTGATGAGGATGCTAAGGGATTTGCTAAAGACTTTTTCATAAACTAACAGCTGTGAAAGTTGTGAAAATATGTCTGAGACATATTACAGGTGGGTTGATGTCAATATATTCATAAATGAGAAACCTATTAAAATGTTAACCTTTATATATGTATTTAATAGCCAAAAGATCAGGGATATTGGTATTTTTTTCACAAACTAGCTGTGAAAGTTGGGAAAAGATGTCTGAGAAATATTACAGGTGGTTTGATGTCAACATATTCAGTAATAAAAAATCTATTAAAATGATAACCTTTAAATAAGCATTTTATATACAGTAGGTCACTGATGAGGATGCTAAGGGATTGCTAAAGACTTTTTCATAAACTAACAGCTGCGAAAGTTGTGAAAATATGTCTGAGACATATTACAGGTGGGTTGATGTCAATATATTCATAAATGAGAAACCTATTAAATTGATAACCTTTAAATATGCATTAAATAGCCAACAGATCAGGGATATTGATACAGTATTTTCAAAGCATTTTTTCACAAACTAACAGCTGAGAAAGTTGTGAGAGAATGTCTGAGACATATTACAGGTGGTTTGATGTCAATACATTCATAAATGAGAAACCTATTAAAATAATAATCTTTAAATATGCATTCAATAGACAATAGGTCACTGATGAGGATGCTAAGGGATTTGCTATAGACGTTTTCACAAACTAATAGAAACTTATTAAGATGTTAACCTTTATATATGCATTTAATAGCCAAAAGATCAGGGATATTGGTATTTCTTCACAAACTAACAGCTGTGAAAGTTGGGAAAAGATGTCTGAGAAATATTACAGGTGGTTTGATGTCAAGATATTCAGCAATAAAAAATCTATTAAAATGATAACCTTTAAATAAGCATTTTATATACAGTAGGTCACTGATAAGGATGCTAAGGGATTTGCTAAAGACGTTTTCACAAACTAACAGCTGGGAAAGTTGGGAAAGGATGTCTGAGACATATTACAGGTGGTTTGATGTCAAAACATTCATACATGCTAAACATGTTGAAATAATCTTTAGGCTACATATTAATTTTACACAATACGTCACGGACAATGATAATGGATTTTCTAAAGTTTTGTAAGCTGTGGGAGGATGTGACCCTTTACTAGCCTCCCTTGTGTTTTTTTTCCTGCATACATCATGATGTTTCTGTGCTTGTCCTCTCTTTCCTGCTTTCTGTTCTCCTCTCTTTCCTCATGGTCAGATTTGTCTGTGGTTTCTTCTTTTTAATATTTTGCCATTCTTCATCTCTCTTACTGTCTTTCACTCGTCTGTCTGACTTGTTTTCTGTGGGACGAGGGATCAGGGAGGTAGATTATACTTCATGGATTATATCACATTATGCCACTTTAATATCATTTTGAATGTAGGGTTCGCATTAATTATCTTCACAATTAGCATGCACTTATTGTGAAAATATACTAAGGGTAATAAAAAAAAGCTAATAAAACAAAGAACAGTATCACACCCAGGGTCTTCCATATAGACTAATATGCTATTCTTCAGATAGACACATGGACATGGTGACATGATGCTTCAAAAAAGATTTTTTTGTGATGGTTGGGGTCGGCTGGCTGTGAATTTTCTGTTTTGTTTACTATTCTCTATTTTGTTTCTCGGTTGGTTTCCTCTCCTGTGTTTTTCTGTTGGCCTGCCTCTCTCTGTGGCTACTCTGCTCTCCCCCTCCCACTGCTGCTGCCAGCTGATTGAGCGCACCTGGTTACCATCCCATCATCACCTTCTCCCGCTGCACACACCTGCCTCTCATCTGCAATCAAGACCAGTATTTCTACCCCGGCTCAACAGACCATCTCCACTTGATCGTTGCTCCAGACGCCCTGATGAAACTCTCAGCAAACACTCTCTGAAATCCTCGTTATTTTCTTATCTGCTGCCTAACGCTCACTTACCTTATGTGTCTCTTTCCTCAGTCTCCATCTCCGACCGTCATCTCCAGTCAGCTGGCTTCACCCCACAGACTCCCTCCCTTCGGCATTCTGCTTCAGCCTGTCCTCGCTTACTCTGCTCTCCAGTCCCAGTATCTTTCCCTCAGCTACTGCTTCCCCGCGCTCCCGAGTATCCTCCCCTGAGTGTCCTCACCTTCCAGTTTCTCTATCCTCCCCTTAGCTCCTTCCCCATTCCTGGCATCTGCCTCTCCACTCCCCTTTTCCCCTAAATCCTAATAAACCTACTTGCTGTGAGCTCTGCGATTGAGTTGGAGTAACAATTATTTTTTTTTTTTTACAAAAAAAGGTTACTGATGATGAAAGTGAAAACTTATTTTAAAGTTTTTTTCCACAAACTAATAGCTGTGAAAGTTGTGAGAGTATATCTAAAACATAAGAGGTGATTTGATGTCAATATATTCAGAAATGAGAAAATTATAATCTTCGAATGTAATTTATTTGATGTATTTTTTCTATTTTAAAAGATTATTTCTACTAACTTACAAGTGTGAAATGTTTAATGGCTGCAACTTTCTATAATGGAAGTGGTTTGAGATTTCTATGTTGCAAAACAAAAAAAGATATGAAAAGATTAAAATGAGTGGTGTTGCAATTTTAACTCCCTAACTACCTCTATAGCAGTGTTTCTCAAATGGGGGTACGTGTACCCCTAGGGGTACTTTGGAGGACTGTAGGGGGTATGTGAGATATTTAACAAAATGTTTAATAGTTACTAGAGTTGAGCCGGATACTCGGCTGAAACGAGTATCCGGTACGGATAAAGCACTTTTGCCGAGTACAAGTATCATACGAGTCAATAACTGTGCTCGGATTGAATAAAAATTCTCATTGGGTAGCTGACTGTATCTGCGTTCTGTGATAGGCTAGTCACACAGCGCACACCGCACGATCGCACGATAAAAAAAATGAGCTTGATAATTTTTCCGGCCGCGATAATTTCCATTTGCATGCTTGTTTGTTTTTCTCATCTCTCTCTACCAGAGAGACTGGAGGACCACTCTCGGTTCCTAGCGTAGGAGTGAACCCTCTTGTCAGTCGCATGGTCTTTGTGGCGGCGGGACTCCTGGCGGAGAGAAACGAAAAAACACTAGTTGAGAGGTTGGGGCAGGGTTTCCCGCAGCACTTTGCAGTTAAGCGCCGTCAAAAACTAAAAAGTATAAGAGCAATATCAACCGTGTTACTCGGCGTCCCGTTTTCTCCCTTTTCATTTCAAACCACACAGCTGACAACCTGCAGGTGGAGGCGGTGGAGACAGGCTCGGACATACAAGCGGTTTCAGGAAAGTGGCTGCATGTGTCCGACAATGCACAGAACATTAACGGTACAAGCCTACAGCTGTCCGCGGACACGGAGTGAGTGAGTGAGTGTGTGTGTGTGTGTGTGTGTGTGTGTGTGTGTGTGTGTGTGTGTGTGTGTGTGTGTGTGTGTGTCGGCCCGCCCCCACGAAGCTCCGACCTGCAGAGGAGCAGAAGCCGCACCTTCGCAAAATGAAGACTGAAGTAGGGATGGCGAAAACTAAAAATGTTCTTGACCGGTCACCAAGCCTCATTAACCGGTTGAAACCGGTTAACCGTTTAGTTTAAAATATGCTGCGCTATTTGAAATAACAGCCATTTCGAGCCGCGCCTGCAATTTCTACCAACTCTCACAACACACACACACACACACACACACACACACACACACACACACACACACACACACACACACACACACACACACACACACACACACAGAGCCCCGGCACCGCCCTTCCACTCACATCACGTTTTTTAAATCCCCTACGCGCGAAACAAGTCCCGCGAAAAGCGGAGAAGCTTGTATGTAATCGGAGGACAAATGGCTCCTTAGTTTCGAAATAGTTTGGGTACAAGCCAGGTGATCGAGTTTAAAATAAAGTCGTTTGTCTAGCGTTAGAAGCGCATTAGAAACATTGCCGCGGCTCATTTGAGAAAATGACAGCTCCGAAGAGACGCCGCTTTAGTTTGAGTGTAGTGCTAACAATAATAAAGAAAGATGATGATCATCATCACCTTATCTGTTACCACTGAAATGCAGATGTAATGTGTTTCCAAATATAAGCCCATCTTATGCGGAATATTGCCTAATAGACTGCAACAGGATACAACCAATGGATAAAACAGGCACCTTCAGAATGCGTAAAAGACGCACCGGCCAAGGCTGTGTGCCTAATAACGGACAGAACAACTCTTTTTAATAAATATTATTTTTTTATTTTTCAAAAAAAACAATTGTCAACTTCCGTTGACAATAACAGACAATAGCCAACATGGCCTACAGCTATTCTTAAGAATAACATTAAATAAACGAAAAATGATTTTAATCTATGAACGAGAATACTGTAGCCAACAAACAGCTCACAGACAGGTGTTTAGGGTTAGGCTGCCCCCTAATTATTAAAACATAAAACGATTTGGCCATTAGTTATTCTCGGAAAATAAATTAACGAAAAACAAGTTAAATAGAGAATAGCCTACTGTGGCCTAAAAAATAGACGAAAAATGAATGAAAATCTTTAATGAATGCGTAAAAGACGCCTAATAACCTTTTTTTAGGTGTCAAGGGTTATGCCCCAACACACCCACTACGAGTCAGTCACTTATTTTTATTAAAGAACACAAGCATGTCTACGTGCTCTGGGGTCAAGCGGGTACGCAGTCGATTAACCACAAGGCCCGCAGCGGAGAAAACCCTCTCTGATGGAACAGAAGTCCCGGGGATGCAAAGGTAGCGCTGCGCCAATCTTGCCAGTCTGGGAAAGCGCGTCTGGTTTGCCCTCCACCAATCAAGCGGATTGCTTTCTAGTGAGGAGCGACTATCTTTCACATACGTATCCACTTCCAACTGTGGATCCGTAGCATCGGCTGCGCTGTAATCATCTCCCAGAAGCAGACTCATTGCACTCTCCTTGTGGCTGGCTCCGCTGGATGGACCCGCTGTCACAGCAACAACATCATCATCTCCTCCTGCAGCACCAGGCTCTTCTTCCTCACCCATGTCCTCCTCAATAGATGCATGCTCCACGTCAGCACAGAGTTCCTTGAGTTTATCAAGCCCTGCCTTTGTTTTTTCTCTTGATGAAAACGGGAGGTGTTTATGTCGAGGGTCAAGGGCAGAGGCAATCATCGCTGGCATTGTAACCAAGCGTTCGTTGTAGTCAACCTGTGACGAACAACACAGCTGAATTAATGTGTATAATTAATTAATTTCACAACACTTGATATTTAAGATATTTAATGCTAATGTATGAGGCATATAGGCCTACGTTGAGTTATTAATTAATTAATAATTAATTAATTTATGATGAGGTGCGTTAGTTAACAATGCAATGCAAGTGAACGCCCCGTGCCGGCGCCTCCATATGTCACGGTTATTATATTGTATATATTTGCTTTTTATGTATTATACATGCAATTGGTTGATGAAAACATTTATTACAATTAAGATACAATTTATACAAAACGAAATTCACTTTAAAGAAAGGCTTTCTACAAATCAAAACTTAATTAAATGGTAAAAATCATGTCTGACGATTTACAAAAACAAAACTTAATCTTCACTTTACTGTTAAAAGACTATTTTATCTACTATTCGAATGAAGAATTTTACAAAAAAATATAGGCCTATTTATTTTATATGCTGGAATATATGCAGAAATATTTCTTTATTTCATTAAAATAATTATATATATATATATATATATATATACATACATATATATATATATATATATATATATATATATATATATATATATATATATATATATATATATATATATATATACATACATACATACATACATATATACATACATACATACATACATACATACATACATATATATATATATATATATATATATATATATATATATAAATAAAACGATTACTACTGCTAAAGACAAAATTATAACCTACCTCCATGCGTTGACTCAATGACTGTCGAACCATGGTCTTGAACTCTGCTGCCCGAGGCCTGTCATCGGTAGCGATGGCCATGTGCTTATTAATGATGCTGAAGGTGATGGGGTAGATGTGGGAGATCGACACGGTCTTCTCAGAAGACATGATAGTGGTTGCGCATTTAAGGGTTTCCAGGACAGGTTTAAGATCAGCCATTATTGCCCAGTATTCGTCCTTGATCTCGAGAATTCTGGCATCCTGCAGCTTTGTGAGTGACGGTGTGGTCGGACAAGACGGCTGTCACTGCCCATCGCTGTTCGAGAAGCCTCTCAAACATGTCGAACACCGAATTCCATCTAGTTTTTCAGGACTGGATGAGCTTGTGTGCGACCACTTTCCCGGTCATTCCCCAGGCCTCTACCGCTTCGTTTAGTGTTGCAGCCAGGTTTTCGGCGGTGTGTCTGCCTGGCATACTTTTTGTGAGGAGTACTGCTGATTTAACCTGCCAGACATTGTCAATCCAGTGGCAAGTGACTGTCACATTACTCTCTGTGGTTAGTGCTGTCCAGCAGTCCGTCGTGATGGCTACACACCTGGCACGATACAGGCGCGCTTTGAGCTCATCTTTTTTCTTGACAAAGCGCTCTTCAATGTGTGTTGTTATGGTCTGTCGAGACGGGACTGTGTAGTTTGGTTCAAGGAATTTTATAAGCTCTAGAAATCCCTCACCGCTTACAAAATCAAGGGGCAGCATGTCTTTTTCAACCATTCTGCATATCTTTTGGGTAATCGTTTCTGAGCGCTGTTTGTCACATTTCCTACCAGCTAGCATAGATGGCACGGTAGGTTGGCTTTGGCTACCTTTCTCATCCGAAGAGGCTTGCGGGTGTTGCGTCTTCAGGTGATACATCATAGATGATGTGCTGCCACTATATTTCAGCAATGTATCACATAAGTTGCAACTCACATCTTTGTCATTCTTTTTGGTGAAATGGTCCCACACAGTACTTTTCTTTGCACGCTTCATGTCGTCTGCTCTGCTCTAACCTCCAGTGTTTTAGCCTGTAGCATTTACTTTTTGCAAACCATGTGAGCGCAAACCCAAACGGTGTGACCTCGCGCCAAATGTTTTTATTGGTTTACAAAACAGGCGATTATGAAAAATTTTGCGTGAGGGATTATTTCACTTCACAGAAAAAAAAATATTGGAATGAGATGGCTAACTGTAGTAGCGTTTATTCCAATATCTATAATTGCCTAATTTAGAGATCACTTTTTTTTTTTTAACCGATTAACATAACTTTGACCGGTTAACGTTGAAACGGTCAACCACCGGTCAAACGGTCATCGGTTAACATCCCTAGACTGAAGACAAACATTTACTCGCCGTGTGGCAGATAGCCATATAGATAGATAGATTAAATTTATTAATTATATATTATTTAAATTTAATATTTAGTGTTAAATAATTGTAAAATGTAGTACATAGTCTGTAGTCTATCGCACAAACACTCGAGGAATGCAGCAAACTTTTGACAGTAGGCTATGAATTGCCTGGGAGAACATGCGTGTCACAAACGGCAATTCCACAACTGTACATCAGCGTGAAAGACGACATACTAAAGGAGATCAAAGACATATTGTGGATATTTAAAATGTCTTCCAGTTCCAGTGTTACATATTCTTTAGAAATAAGTGTATTGATCTTTGAAAAAGTGTACCTGCATTATTATGCCATTATCATTAGATGCAAATTGGTCTCTCAACGACAATATTATCGTTTATCGCAATCATTTCTGGGACAATTTATCGTCCAGCAAAATTTGTTATCGTGACAGGCCTAGTGTCCCGCTCTGCTCACTCACACACAGAACACTGTCTCTCCCTCAGTCACTCAGGTTCCGTTAAAGTTTAGGATTTCTTCAGCTTCAGGTTTATTTTTTACTTCGGTTTGTAGTACTTACTTATTAACCAGTAGAGTTCTGGTAAACGTGGGTTTGTTCAGACGTGGTGCTTGGTAGAATGCGACTCGCATTGTGTCTCTGCCTGTCGGAGATTTCTTTTTCTATTTTTAACCGTCAGCTGGCTCTAACCAGTTTTTTTACTTCACGCACTGAGTGTCTGACACTTTCTTGTTGTATTTCATAAAAAAATAAAGGAAGTAGTGGTATAAAACTATATTACAAATTAATTAGCTACACACACACACACACACACACACACACACACACACACTCTCTCTCTCCCTCTCTCTGCCGGTCATCTGAGTTTTTTGTTTTTTTTAAACCATCAGCTGGTTGTAACAAAGTTTTTTTTACTTCACGCAATGAGTGTCTGACACTTTCTTACTGTATTTTATAAAAAAAAAATAAAGGTAGTTGTGGTCTAAATAAATAAATAAAATAAAAATTTGTTTGTTATCATGATCAAAACCATTGATCTGAAGCTCAATGCTGATGCTGTCATGTAAATAGTTTTCTAATCAGCAATAAATATAAGAATTTCTGATCAACCATATCAGTTGCATGCTTAAAATAACATACCGGTTAAAGCCCCGCCCATTTCAAGACAACCCGACACTTCAGGGTTAAATCCCACCCACTTCCGGGTTAGGCCCCGCCCAGTCCGAGTACAGATACAGATAATTCATATGGTTAAAAGATACAGATACAGATAATGCTGTACTCGCTCATCCCTAATAGTTACAAGGCTGTTGTCCAGAATATTGTTCCTCTTTATGTAGAATTTTTTTTTCTACCAAAAATGTGACATTTATGTTGCATTTTTAATTGTCACTGTTTTTGAAGATTTTGATACTATTTTGACCTAGTCTTGCCTTCCTTCCTTCCTTCTACCATCTTTCCACAAGTTTTTGTCTCTTTTTCTCATTAGCATTTAAATGTTTTTTTTTTAATTACAAGGCTGTTGTTTAGTAAATCTATCGCTGACAGCGCTGTACTGTTCCTGTTTATGTACACATTTTTTCTACCGAAAATGATTAGCGCTGGTCAAGGGGTACTTGGCTTAAAGAAACAATTCAAAAGGGGTACATTATTGATAAAAGTTTGAGAACCACTGCTCTATAGTGACGGGCTCGTTGGACAGACATACAGTTCTTTGCGCTCTAAACTGCGTCGTCATTTTTGGTGATTTTGAGTTAACAAACTGTGAAACATCTGTCTAAATAAGCTCTCCAACATACCCTGCAACTGGGGGAAATCGAAGTATTGACACGGAGCTATTGAAGGTAACATCCGGGAAAACCGATGAATGTCCAACATTAAACGTATAACTTCTCCGCAGTTTATTTACATGGAGTATGATGGGTTTGGCGAAGGCCTGTTAAAGAGCGAAGATTACAATAGATCTTAAGAACAAATGCTTATTTAAATACTTTCTGTCATATCGTTGCTGGGAGAAGAGATCACAGGAAGGAGAGAAAGATCAACTGAAGGTTTAATGACCAAACCTGCTCTGTGTAACCGAAGCTGAGGGTTGAAAACAGCGTCCAGTAGCTCCCGTTGTCGCTCGTTCTCCTCTTTTGAACGACAAAGTTCCTCCTCGTACTCTGCTATCGTTCTTTCAAACAACCCAAATATCTCTTCAGCAGCCGCAGTTAGTCGCTGCTCCACCAACGCTCTCAGCATCTGGACTTTACACATGTTACCTCTTTCTCAACACAACAAAGATACTCTGCTAGCATAACTTCCTCCTAGACGCTATCTTGTTCAAAGTGTGAAGTTAGCCGCAGTGAAGACTATAGCTTCCGGTGCAGATTAGTTGCTGAGCTTCAAAATAAACGTCCGGAAGTGTTCCAGTTGGTGAGCTTCAAAATAAATGTCCGGAAGTGTTCCAGATTTCCTCTGAAAAACACGCAGGAATATAAATGATTAGAGGGGAACTATGCAGTTTTTTTTTTTTTAGCTTAATTTACCTTAACTGAACAGCTTAAGCCTGGTTCACACGGGACAATTTTAAAATTGTCGGCCGATTTTCCAATCCTGAGAGACCCCACACACGGTGATAAAAAATCACGGGTCTAACAGTTTTGGTCGTACAGTGTGTGGTGCGCAGCACACGGCAAAATCAACACATCACACACGAACCGATTTGACTCCCGAGCATTCCCAGGTCAGACGGGAAATCTCGCAAAATCCCTCGAGATCAAACGTGACTTCAGAGTAAACAATCATTGCGGCCGAAGAGGATGCAGTGGCGATAGTTTGTAGTGTGTTTTTAACCGAAAAGAAACGTTATCAAAAGAAAAGGCGATGGTCAAAGAAGACAACGCAAGCATGGACTATACTTGCTACATCATGATATGGAGGTGATTTGTTTTTTTCTCATAGAAATGTCGTTAGGTATTACACAGATTAATAAACGTTCATATATTAGTTTCCATGTACTCTGGTGGACTGCAGTTGTGGATGTAGTTATGCCCATCGACTTTATTTATTTTACACAGGCTGCGTGCTCGTTTGTCCCCGGGGGACACCACACACGAGGAGAAATCGGGCCAAATAAATCCAACATGTTGGATATCCCCGATTTGAGATCGGAGCGGTCCCAACGTCCTTCCAAGCAGACGAGAGCAGTCTTAACACACCACACACGGCAGGAATATCTGATCAGATTATTTTACGATAATCGGAGCATCCTTAAGATTGTCGGGAGGGGTGAATCAGGGCTAAAATCGGCCTAATTATCCTGCCGTCTGTACCAGGCTTTAGGAGTCATTGGAATGGTTATATGATTTTTTTCGAGTTGAATGGTGGTCGTCTCGCTCTCCCTAGCGCCTGTGAGCGGAAAAACCACCCTTGTAACTCAGCGTCAGGAAGTATCGCTATCAGGTCTGGCAATGTATTGAATTGCTTCACGGCACTGCACAGATATGCCCATTAAGGAACCGGCTAACAAGGTAGCGATGGAGTTTTTCACAATAAATTATTGTCGGAGGAACAGAGAAAGAGGAAACGGCAGACTGACCGAGAGAGGAGTCAGACACGAGTAAACATAGAAGCTGCCCAATATCTATTCCGAAGCTGTAGGGGGAGCTCTATAGAGAAACATGCGAGCAAAAAGCGAGAACACAGCAAAGAAATGGTCAAAACTGAATAGCGCCTCTTTAAGACACACTTTTGAAGAAAGACAAATACTTTATTCAATTTTCAGAGCTCTGAGAAAACAATGAACCAAATTGATGATGGTAGTTTGTTTCCCTTTGAATGTGTCAAACAGAAGATACAAGTTTTGGTCTTGCAGTGTAATTTCATCTGATTTTGTTGTTTGTCTGAAGGTGAACATTAACTTCACCTTCATAAAGCAGGAAACACTGTGAATGGACCCAAACAATCAGGGTTGTTATTGTGTTCTTATGGCTCTTATTTGATAGCTCCTCAACTCCTCGCTCCTCGGCTGAACCGGAAGTTGTTCCATCCCTCCTCGGTGAAGGCCGTCTGAAATCTGTTATTTCTGCCCGCGGAGCGAGCATCGAGGAGCGAGCCTCGAGGAGGGATCATGGATGAGCTATAGGCAAAGATACAGAGAGCAGCCTTCCCGGAAGCTGTGCAGCAGGAGTTGCTAACTCCGTCCCAAACAGCTGACGTATCCATGTGACGATTCAGAGGAAAGGACGTCTCATTTCCCGTTGCCTCTCTCCTCCCATGCCTCCTTGGTGGGACGGACTAAGATGCGAGGAATGGAGACAAGTGGAGGAGTCGAGAAGGCAATTTAAGGGCCATGGGATGCACCTACAGTTTGGGAGACAGAGGCTAGGTCGTTTATCTAAATAAGCAAAAGATTATTGCTAAAACAAATTTTGAACGTAAACATGTTCCACCAAAACAAGTTCCTTCCCGAGGCTATTTTGCAGAGGCACCGTGGCTCTGTCAGGCGCTTAGCACCGCCCAACACGATTGTGATTGGTTCAGAGAATGCCAATAATCCACAGCACTTTTTGCTCCCATCCAGGAATGCTGTGTGGACCAGCCAGACATGCGAGACTACTAGCATAGTTACCAGACGTTTGTTGTATCGTTGCGTTAAGTAAAGCTGTGTAAGTTAGCATTTAACGTTACCTCACTGCTATCTTTAACAATCGCTAGCCAAGCCAGGTAATGTTAGCCTACTGTACGTTACTGTACACATTCTGTGACCTGCAGGACCCGAGCAGAGCAACGATGCTGTCCCAGGTAGGTCAGTATGGCCTATTATGGAAAAGGATGAGCTGAGGTTTTGCAGCAACAGACAAACAAGCCGTGGAATAGTAACGTTACGAGGCAGAGAGCCAGCTGCTGAATGAGTCAAAGGAACTTCATGCTACATCCACACAAAGCACGTTGCTATCGCCACCAAGTGACAGCTTCATTCGGCTCGTTTTCCGTGAACGACGTGGCGAGGGGGTAACGTTAAGGCGGGGTTAGCAAGCTAACGTTAGTCAACTAATGCCACGTTCTATTTACCTCGGAACTCGGAAGCCGCAACTGGGAATGAATTCATACCCGAGTTGAATGCGTTCTATTTAAAAGTCGGATTTTCATTGTTTTCATTAGCTCTAGCCCGGTTAGCTATTGTTAGCAACCAGTTGATAACAACGCATTACGCTGTTTTTGTGCATGCAAACAGCGTAACCACATGTCCACAGATAGAAGTTGGACATGCCTGTGTGAACGACTGATTTAGTGAGACAAATAAGACAGAAGTGCTTATAACTTTATATTACTGCAGCTTTCACAACTGTTGATACAGGGGGCAGCCATGTTGGATTTTGAACTCGGGGTACTGCGAGGTTGTACGAGTTCTGAGCTTGTAAATACGAGGTCAGGGGGCGTGTTTCCGACTTTGACCTCGTAAAAAAACAAGTTGCGAGGTAAATATAACACGGCATAACACCGGCTGGCTGGCTGGTTCTGCCGTGCTTTCATGCTGCATCGGTTACAGAGAATGAGCTGAAGAGCGGGCTGGGTCTAACGTTAGCGGTCCACTGACAGGTAACACATTAAAATACCTTACACTTATATGTTGTTTAAATTTAATTTCCAGCGTGTCATCATATCGCTCCAATAAACAGCAGCGGTCAATGTGGTATAATATAAAATATATAAATTTATATTTTAAATTTTTTTTTTTTTTTTTTTTTTTTTTTTTTTTTTTTTTTTTTTTTTATATGTGTATATATATATATGTGTGTATATATATATATATATATATATATAGTATCCCACATGCTTCTTCAGTGGATTAGATACATGAGAACAGCTAGTTGTATTCGGGGGGAAGTTTGCGAGCATTTGGCTAATTCTGGGATTTTTAACCGATGTATAATCATTTGTTTTATTGATTTGCTCTTTCCTATTCTTAAATAAACTGAATTGAATTGAACTTTCACATTTAGTATCTTATTATTTTACAGGTGTATTCTTCTTTATGAGACTCTTATGACTCCATATCATACTTCAGTTTATTAAAAACATTCAACATCCACACACATCTGGAGAGACATGGTTTTTATTGGACAGGAAGGGAAACATAAAAGTAAGTAGACCTGACTCTTTTTCCTTCCTGGTATTCATGGCAACAGGGCCATTAAGCAGGTCAATAATTAATGTGGACTTTTGAGTCTCTGTGTGTTTTGCAACAAGTTTTCCTGAAAGCACAATCACACACACACATACACACACACACACACAGACAGAGAGAGTGTGTGTGTGTGTGTATAGACTTTGTCCTGGTTGCTGTGACAGGAAGTCACCGTGACACCGTGGTCGCCGCGATGACCCGAGGAGCATCACACCTGTGAGTCTGTAGATTAATATTCAGACTTTTTGTAAATTATTCTAACTCTTTTCTCTGAAATTTTTTTGACCTTTTTTTCCAGACATTTTCTCACTTCTTTCTCTAATAATTGGACTGTTTTTTTCTTAAAATAATCCAACTTTGTTTTTTCTAAAACGTAGTCAGTTTTGTTTGTCTCAAAATATTTCGAGTTTTAATAACAAATATTCCAAATGTTTTCTTAAATATACCAATTTATTTCTTAAGATACGGATCATTGACTGAAGAAGTTTACGGAGCTTTAAAGTGAGTTCTGTTCTTGTTGTTTCTCTAATTTATTATTTATAATAATCTCAGCTGCAGACATCCATCATTAAGCCTTCATCTTCATCATCTTCATCGTCCGCGACGGCTGCAGCAGAAACTCGTTTCCTCTCCTCTTCGTCTCCTCCTCCTCTTCCTCATCTGTCTCTGAGGAGTACAGAGCTGCAGGCTCATGCTGCGTTCATGCCACCTCGGAATAACAGGCACCGCCCCCCTGGTTACGTTGTTTTTCCGACTGGCAGCGTTCACATGGTCGGGATGCGTGTTCTTCTTCTTCTGTTATATTGGCGTTTGGCATAACAACTTTTTGCATGACTGCCACCAACGGTTGGCCGTAGCCGAGAGCATCAGGTGGGTGAAAACATGGAGGCCACAATAACAAAAGATTTTCTGCTGTTTTCTTATACGAGCATCCAAACAGCACATCGCCAGGTGTTTGTTTGTGTTATCTGCAGGTCAACCAATGGGAAAAGACATAATGTGTTGGTTTTTTATACATAGGCCTATTTATGAATAATTGGAAACATATTATGTCTGTGTATGTTTCTTGGCAGAGGCTTTTGTCCACAATAAACAGTTTGTCACTGAAATATGTTCAGTGAACCAAAGTTGCCTCCATCAAACGTCAGTTGTCAACAACGCGTCACCAACTGGGAAACTCGAGTATCAAAATCCAGCCCGAGTTTCCCTCCTCTAATTCCCACAGGACGTTACGTGAATGGTGACGTTTTCATTCGGAAAAACGTTTTTCCGATGTCCATGAACACACGGTCAGTTCTTACAAGGTGACATAATTTCCTGTTTCCTGTCTCCCATCACATAGACGGATTACCCAACATGCCGAGCACACACAGTGGGACACAAAACAACCACAAAAAGACAAAAAAAACATTAAAAAAATATATTCATTTGAATGATACGATATCGATTCATGAAATCCAGAACGGAGTTCCGTCTGTATAATTTAAAACTGAAAGCCACGGCAGTTGTAGGAGGGCAGAGCCTGTTGTCTTTGCTTCTCATTGGTCAGTGACGAGAAACTAGTTGCGAGAACATCTACCGGTTGATGCCGGGAAGCAGGGCGATCAAACAATACGCACCAAGTCTATTTATGGTATCCATCAAAACAGCCGCAATGAGACACAAAACTAAAGAGACCAAAGAAATGGTGCTCATTGTCTCTCTCCGTCTCATCCAACATTTTTTTAATCCAGTGTCTTCTCCCCTCCCCCTAAATATTCTCCAAAAAAAAATCTAAAACATGCCAACAATTTATTCCACCTGTTTTTCGACTTTATTTTTCCTACTACATGCTGTAAAGTTATAGTAATCAGAGTAGTATCAAAGTAATCCCCGGATACTTGTCTGTAAATCCAACAACATTTCTCAGCTTCTCTGTCAAAATGTTTCAACTACTTTTTCTACGTATTATATATAATATTCAGCGTCACATTTTTTCTTAACTTTCCAGGTTTGCTGAAAATATTCTGACTTCAGTTGTCCGTGTATCTTTTCTATTTCAAAAAGATTTCAACTTTTTTTTCTCAGCATATTCAACTTTTTTCTCCAGAAATCCTCTCAGAAATCAGAGAAAAAAGAAATGTGTGTGTCTGTGTGTGTGTGTATATATATATATATATATATATATATATATATATATATATATATATATATATATATATATATATATATGAGGTAAGGGTGGAATCTCTTGGTACCTCACGACTCTATTCCATTTCAGAGGCCAACAATTCAATTCTAAACCGATTATCGATGCATCTCGGTGCAACAATTTTTTTAGGTGCATCTCCATGTGTGACAGAGGCTCAGTCATGTTTAAAGGTGGATAACTGGCTTCTCAGAACATGAAGGTGTCAGATGTAATGTGATAAAGTAGATGAACAGCCTATATGTGTTTTGCCTAATTATTTTATGTGTCTTATTAGATCATGTGTATATATACGAAATTAAATAAATGTTTTTCCTTTTGTGTTTTTTTTTCTGCACTCTTGCCTAAACTCTAAGCTGTTGTCCATTATCCCATCCTCTTTCAGTCACTCTGATTACTGATGATTTGTACTTGTCTGGAGACAGTAACGTTTAAATAAAAATCAACACATTTAAAAAAAATAAAAACGATTATTAACTTATCTGAATCAAGAATTGAATCGATCTAGAGAGAATCGCGATGCATCTAAGAATCAATTATTTTTCCCACCCCTAATTTTTGCAACAGCAAAGTGGCATGTAATTAATCACAAAATGATGCCTTGTGTGGCAAGAAAAGCAGTATTACAGTTAAGAGTATTTCTTTCTGTGACATTGTATAATTTACAATTACTCTTGAAGGTGTCATCTTGGTGCCCACTGTTTTGACGGAAGTTACGAGTAACTAGAGGGTGAAAGGTTATATGACGCCACTGACAGGCGACTAAAGGAAATGTCCTGTGTCAAAAATAAAATAATAAAATAAATTCTCTGGGTTTGTAATTTGGTGGACACAACTCATACAAATATATAACATAGGTATGCTCGTTTTTAGACATTTTATTGCAGAAATGTTACATATTGTAGGCTACCTTTAATGAATGATGTGGAACATTTTAAGGTTTGAAGGCAGGTAGATAGAAAGACAGAGAGAGGGAAATACTGTAAAATATATCGTGAAGCTGAATACAACTGTAACAGCTAGCCTTAATGTTTTGTGAACAGTTTAAAGATTGAATGACGTCTGTAGGTAAAAGTATGTGGGAAGAGTAGCATTCCAAAAAAGGATTAAACTTGAAGAGGACTTAAAGATGGCTCCTTTGACTTTAATGTCAAGATCCCGCTTCCCATTCGGCAGTTAATTATTAAGGGTCTCCGTTTGTTTCTCCTCTGACTGCTGTGAAAGCGTGTCAGACATTTAAAGCATTAAAGCTGTCTGAAACTCTTCTAAACATACCTGTTTGAAACGGGCAGATCGTTTGGCCTGAGGTAGGTTTAGTGTCATCTTTTTAGAAAGACATTTTTAAAGTCTCTGTGTGTTCAGCTCTCAGTACATGTGTAGCTTGTAATTGAATCTCTGTGGGCTGATGTTTAATTAGGGTTAGGGTTAAGGTTAGGGTTAGGATATGTGTGTTTAAGACTCCGCAGTGAGAGTGGCTTGGCTCATGAGCCGAGCATGAGCTGACCACGCCCCCTGCATGCGCTCCTTGTGTGACCTAGTTAATTATTGGGTCAGAGTAGGAGAGAAACGGAGCGAATAGTGGACAGTAAGAATTTGTGGAGGATGGAGTTTAACAGTTTACAGCTAGCTTGGATTACCTGTGTGCGTAAATGATACAAAAGTAAGTGCTTTTATTATTTGCCTTATGTGTGTATTTATATGACTGTTCCCCAGAAAGCTTTAAGTTGTTGAGCTAAGGTTGTGTTAAAATGTTAGGTTACAGTTTATAGCTCATATATTGTGCTAGTCTAGATGCCTTAATGAAATGTTGCAGAGGTATTTGCACTTTCTTCATTTAAGTGACTCCTTTTTTCAGTTATTAACGTGCACAGCAATTTTCTGTCTCATATAAAGGAGTGGTATATTACATTATGTCTAGATGATTTCTGTAGCTGTGTTTCATTCAGTTTAATGTGTTTAGTGTTTATTATAATATCCGAAATATATCCAACTGTGTATTTAATGATACGCAACGCATTAGTGGATAATGTGTTTGAGTGTAAGTGTAGTTTATTAGTCTTATTGTCACATTGAGTGTGCACAAGAGTAATATAGCATAGTCTTTTATTGATATGAATGTGCTATTATCTGAAAGCCACTGTATAAAGTACTAGTAATACTACTGTTTTATTAATGGCAGCCTTATTCTATGTATAATTGTTTTCTGTGGTTTGTATGTTTCCTTGTAGACCACCCACACACACTCCCACCCACAACTGTTAATTAAACTGGAGAAAGGGAAGTTCTGCTTCTTCTGTGTCTGATCAACACACCGTGGCGACGGCTACTACACCTGAACCACTTAGACTCATCTACAATCTGCTTCATTATACATTTCATGTTAGCTTCTAGGAGTCATGTTATGTTACTGCTGATGAAGATTTGCCTGATTTTGCCGCTTCATAGCAAAAGCAGTTACATGACAAAATAACAGGGGGCTTTTGTTAAAAAAATTTTGTTAGGAACTATTATGCTTGTGTGTTAAACTGTTGCATGAAACTGTTATTCAACTTTATCTGTGCATATCAGATAAGGAAGGACTGAGTGATCTTGCAAGAACAGAAAGCGCCTGTGGGCGAAGCACATGATGTGTGGGAGATCATGGGAGAAGCGCAAGACTAACCCAGATAAGAATATGTGTTTGCTGCCTTTGTGTTTTATGTAACCATGGGTGTAACATGCTTTTAAAAATCAGCTGCTGAGGGTGATCGGCAGTCAATTTCTGTACTAATGAGGTGCATGTAATTGATTCCTTGTTGCAAGTAAACTAGCTTTGAAGAAGACTCCAGTGACTTTGTCAAGTCTTTGATAGTTATCCTAACAGCTTTCATTGTTGTTGTGTGTGAATGTGAGGAAAATGAGAGGAGAGAGCAGCTCCTGAAGATTTCTGCATGCTTTGATTTGTACAGAATCCAGAGTGAGTCCAGCAGCCACAGTGGAGATCTGCTGGATTTTAGGACAAGAGTGGAATGGAGGAGGACAACCAGAAGCCGGAGCAGCGGAGCAACAAGATCCCCAGAAGACGAGCAGCAGACTCGCACTCTGATACCAGCGATGGTCAGGTCAGTGTTCAGGACACAAAAACCACTCTAAAAAACAGTAGCGCCGAAATCTAAAAGTGGCTGATGGTCAGCCACTGTGGAACAGCGGCATTAACCGAGCCCCTTGCGCCACTGTCCGCTCACTACACCGACCTGTGCAGGTTGTGTTCCATCGGCACACCGTTTAACGGCAGGTGGACGTGGTAATGTTAGGCAACGCTCAATGACAGTTAGGTAATTATATATATTCTTGCAGATGTACCCAAAGACTTAACATGAGCTAACATGGCTTTGCTACCACAGTGGCTTATT
The DNA here is from genome assembly GCF_010015445.1 of Perca fluviatilis. Lineage (NCBI taxonomy): Eukaryota > Metazoa > Chordata > Actinopteri > Perciformes > Percidae > Perca > Perca fluviatilis. The sequence continues at coordinate 3,505,705 of NC_053116.1, forward strand.
CCCACAGACTGTGCTTATGCCACAAAACGTTAATGTAATTCATTCAAAGTGGACTTATTGTGAATAACAAATAACGTTATGCCATACGTATGCATTGTGCGGTTATTATTTCTTAATGTGGAGTGTTATAATGGAATGTGTGATCACGTTCTAATAAACATGCCAAGAGTAATTTTATTTTTCATTTTATTATGGTGTAAATAATAAAGTACAGTTTAGTTTGCTCTAAGGTTGTTAGCTTTAAATCTTATATAAAACCTTAGTCATACTGTTAATGATATATAAAATTACTTAGTTAACGTAGCTTTCCTTTCAAAAGCATCACTCATATCCCAGCATTCTGTTATTGATTAGTCAGACTGGCTACGGTGGCGACAGAGGTGGAAAAAGTACTAAAATATTGTACTCAAGTAAAAGTACCTATACTTTGATGAAATATTACTCAAGTACAAGTAAAAATACCTATCTGAAAAAATACTTAAGTAAAAGTAATAAGTAGTTCATTTAAAATGTACTTTAAGTAAAAGTTACTTAGTTACATAAAAAAAACCTGTAAGGACAAGGGGTCATAAAGCCCAAACTATTTTGTTTGTAATTTAAGAAAAATCTATACAAATATATACAAATGTATACACATGTAATAACATAACAAATGTTACACCTGACATGTAAGACCCTTAGAAAGGTATAATGTGCAATCTTAGTTCAGACCATCCCATAAAACGTTTTTAAACAATCAATTGAAAGTGAAAGTACCATACAGTGTTAGTTCTGAGGGCCATCCCTTTCTTCACAAACATTAACAACAGTTAATGCAAATCAAGGCCAAATCACGTGTTTTGACTCCATACATGGGTTAGACCCAAACTGTTAATTATGATTATTAATATTAACAGTCTCTGGTTAGACCCTAATGTTCACAGCCCAGACTATAGCAGCTAGCTTCTACACACTTACAGTATCTCACAAAAGTGAGTACACCCCTCACATTTTAGTAAATATTTCATTATATCTTTTAATGCGACAACACTGAAGAAATTACACTTTGCTACAATGTAAAGTTTTAAAGTGTACAGCTTGTATAACAGTGTAAATGTGCTGTCCCCTCAAAATAACTCAACACACAGCCATTAATGTCTAAACTGCTGGCAACAACATGTGAGGGGTGTACTCACTTTTGTGAGATACTGTAAGTAGCCCGTATGAGCTAATTAGATTTAGTATGTGAATTAATTTAGCCAGTCTCCTACATACGTTGTCCTATGGAAGGGGTGGGCAATTCATTTTCCCAAGGGGCCACATGAGAAACAGAGACTGTTGTGGAGGGCCGGACCACTATTCATTTCTCAAACAATACTTTTTTCTCTGGGCATATTAGCGCAGCAGAGTCCACCAAACACTATTTAATAAACTCCCCTTCAGAAAATGGCTTACTGTTTTTGTGGGCTATCACAAGCTGGTCTTGACTGCTGCATCCCTGGATGCCTTGTTGCGTTTGCAGCGTAGCTAACTAGCACAGCTTCAGATTTCGGTTCATTTTTTAGCAATAACAGCTGATTTGATGCTAACGTCTCCCGCTCAGTTCGCCGCTCGCCGACACATCCATGGGTCCGACCTTCTTACATACTGTCTATGGGTTAGCCGTTTCTCAAAGTATATAAACGGGTCCGACTTCTTATATACTGTCTATGGGTCCGACACATTGCAGTTCTTCTTCTACATCTTATTAATTGCAACTTGCAACCAGAGAAGAAGAAGCTGGATACGTTCGTACAAAAAAGAATGCTGGTGCATTACAGTCCATGGTCTGGCGCAGACCATGGGTGCAGAGTGATAGAGCTTGATCTGGTGTAGTCATTCCGGGCGCGATTTTTTTTCTTCCTTTTTTTTTTTTTTTTTACTCAGTAACGGATGGGATTTGAAATGTAGCCAAATACAATACTTCACTCAAAACATAATCAAGTACATTTTAAAATACCAATTTTAAAAACTACTTGAAAAATACAAAATACACAACAAAACTACTCAATACAGTAACGTGAGTAAATGTATTTCGTTACTTTCCACCTCTGGGTGGCGAGCATAGACATAAAAACATATGGTCTATGGTGGCGGTATAGGCATAAGCAAATCCCCTGGTGGTACATGCTGCTCACTACAGCGGCATTAGATGGCATATGCCACTGTGGTACAGGAACACAAATGGATCACCTGGCGGCACTGACCGCTCACTACACCGACCAGCCACAGGGGCTGATGGCATATGCCAGTTTGGTACGTTTTAGGATAATTATTTATCAAGTCACTGGAGTTGTTTCTTTAAAGGTCCAATATGTGTGAATTTCTCCCATCTAGCGTTGAGATCATATATCACAATCAACTCTCTCGCGCCACACAGTTGTAAGTACGTATTACAGCTACGGTAGCCTTCATGCTTCAAAAAGCCTGTCTTTTGCTCTTTTCAATAGCCTTTTTCTTTTTCTGGGCGAGAAGAAGACTCCTGTTCCTGAAATTTGTCCTGTATGTTTCCTTCTTCATATGCTTCAGACTTGCCGGGGCCGGGAAGCTACGATACCCATTAGCAGCATTAGCAGCACCTGTGAGTTTATCATGTGACAGAGAAAACGCAAAAGGCGGAGCAGTATGTCCCTTACCGGCTAATGTATTTCAACAAAGCGCATGAATATGGAGCGTCTACCCCAGTTCATGCAAGTGCAAATGTGAAATTTAAAGCTAATAGGAATATTTGTGATTGATGGTGGTGGTAAATATTTATGAAAAAGGACAAGTTTGTGAACGGGCAACACAGATTTTGATAATGAACAACTAAACACGTTACACACTGGACCTTTAAGCTTATTTTACTTGCGCAAGTAGAGTCAATTTACAGCACTTCAGCATAAGTACAGAAAATGTGTTCTTTTTTAAAGGAGTTGGGAGTCAAGTTAGTTATTTGGTTCATGCAATCAGTAGCTTTTCTTCTTATCTCTAGTCAGGCCCGGCATCTCCTCCACATTATGCGCTCTGCCCTCAGGGATACATTCTGTGCTCCTTGCAAGGTCACTCAGCCTTCGTGATTAACAAATGAAAGACCCAAATACTAAAACAGAAATACTAAAACAGCAGTTTGGATGCAAATGGTTTAACAAAGAAATTGAAGCTATACCGTTCTAAGCATACATTTACTAACAGTATGTTAATACCTTTTATAGCTGGTTAATACATCCATAATAAGCCACTGTGGTAGCAAAGCCAACAATAGCCATGTTAGCTCATGTTAGCGCTAATACATTGGGTACATCTGTAGGGATATATATGAAATTACTTAACTGTTTGTCACTGAGCGTTGCCTAATGTTACCACGTCCATCTGCCATCAAATGGTGTGCCGGTGGAATACCACCTGCACAGGTCGGTGTAGTGAGCGGCCAGTGGCGCCAGGGGATTGGTTTATGCCGCTGTACCACAGTGGCTGACCAATAGCCACTTTTCGATCTCGGCGTCACTCCTAAAGAAACCAGGGGCCCGTTTCAGGAAGGAGGTTTAACAAACTCTGAGTCTAACCCTGAACTCAGAGTAGGTTCACTCAGAGTTAAGCGCGTGCACCACCACAATAAAAAGGCAGCATGAATGGAGCCATGATACTACGATTCACCATTCTAAGTACCACAAACAAACTGGTCGGTGAAAATACTCATGCACACATACAGCGAGTTTGAACATATATTTCGTTTAAAAAGCAACACAGCGGCTGCTGCAAAAGAGAGAGAAAATTGCTGCTAGAGTAAATGCGTAAGCTCTAATATAGTGTATTAATATCATATTTAATCATAAGTATATTACTGGTGAAATAGTATTGAACCTATCATCTATAAAAGTCCTAGGCCTATTAATCCCATTCTGAGGCCGCAGCACAATCATTAACAGAATTATAATTCATAATTTTTATTTCAAAGGGTTTACATTATTCACCTGCAATACTGTGGAACTCCTTTTTAATGGCTCTAACTGGTTTATGTCCAGGGAACACTACAAAAACGGTTAAGAAACGTTCCAGAGCGAGTCACATTCTTCTGACGGCGCTTTGCTACACAGTGGCTTTACTAATATGCTCCGTATCACCAATATAATAAAGAAAACTGCTGTTTGCAAAAAACGTAATGTGACACACGATGGGTGACGTTAGCAATATGAGGACGGATAAGGTTATGTTGGCTACGTAACTGGTAGACTGGGAAGAAAAATGATACCGCTCAAATAGGTAGTTATCTGGAAATGAAAATACATCTATAGTCGGGGCCTCAATATCATCTCCCAACGTATTTTTAACTCCCTGCGAAGTCATAAAGCTTCTTCATCAACGGGATTGTCGACAAAAGGAAATGCCATGTTTTGAGAAAAAAAAAACGTTTTATAGTCTGCCTAGCACAGTTAATAAACCAACCCTGTTTTTTTTATTCATGCAGATAACAAACAGCGCTATACAGTAATGCACCTGATACTGACTGAATGAATGAATGAGGAAATGAAAGAGCACTGTGTCCGAGGGAGGAGACTGAGAGAAACTCGAGGTTTCTTGAAGAAAACCTGCTCCCGACCAGGTTAGGTTCACAGCCTCAGTTACCATAGTAACTGACTCTGAGGTTAAGTTACCTCTCTTTCTGAAATGGGCTGGAGTAACCCCTCTCTCTCAGGTTTGATTAACCTCCCTTTCTGAAACAGAGTGAGAGTTTCTCTCATCTCAGGGTTAACAAACTCAGAGTTTTCACTAAACCTGCTTTCTGAAACGGGCCTCTGAGGGTTATTTCACAAAACCTAGATAGCGGATTAGGCTGGGATTTCCCAGGTATCCTGGATGTATTAAGACATGACTTGGTTTCACGAAAGCAGAGGCAGATAAGTTACCATGGAGATTTATTCTGTGCAGCTAGCCTGCTCCTGACCAGGCTAACAGCCAGGATTTATTAATCCTGGAGCCTTTTCTGTTCACTCAGCAGTGCTTTAAATCACTTTTTTTCCCTCATTTACAATATCTCCTACTAAAAGGCAGGTAAAGGGTATTCAATATAGGCTCTATCTACCGACACAAATATACTATGAACTGTGCTTATCTTTGACCTGTTAAAATCTATTATTGCTCGGTATTAGCCTGCATTAAAATACAACAGGTACATATTGATGTTCAGTTTAGTCCTGTTATTATTTTAACATTGGGACCATTATTTAAATAAATATTCATGTCATTGGTGTTGTTATATTGCCTTTATGAAGACTAATAAACTGGTGTTCATATTGTTGTTAGAAGTATGGTGAATATAGTATGACAGTTGTTGGGATAAATAGAAAAGGCTGATAAAGTTTTAAATGTGTTTTAAATGAAGTCAGTGATGAAGGATAATATATAACGTCCTTTACACGTGTTTCTATAATGGTTCTAACAAAGGCAGACAGGGCAGAGACCAATACATCTTTTTAGATGATTTATTTCTTTTTGTATTCTTTGACAAGTATATTACTTATCCATGTGCATTGTATTTGGCGTTCTTAGCATACAGTGTGTGTTCTGTCCAATAAACTGGGACTATAATTTGAGAGACAATTATTAAACCTATCCTAATTGTACAATCCTCCTATAGTCCTAGTTCACTGGACCAGTGACTATATAGTGTAGGCTACTGTACATTCATGAAACAACAGGGAGAGGACACCTCAATGTTTTTTGTATATATTATTATATCATTATATTTTGCCGTTTTGTTTAACTGATGAATACACTGTTACAGTCATGTTTACAGTGTGCATTGAGTTTATCACTTAATTATCTTTATAGTTTCTAGATTTCAGAGTCCAAGTTCTTCAGTGTTTTTCTTTTCTGTGTCCATATATACGAGGAAGCAAACATATAATATGTAGAGAAGGAAACTCGGCCTCTGTAAAAACAAAACAAACGTGGCAGATAATAGTGGACCGACTGAATGCTAGTCTAAAAATTTACGTTTGTGAACTACTGCTCTTAACTGAAACCATTGAAGGACTCAATTATCATTTGCACAAACAAACAGCTGTAAACTTTGCCTTAAAAGCAAGCAGTGGGAGTTAATATGTTACTTAGGAAATGTATATTTTAGCCAATACGAGAGAGAGGGAGTAACAGACTGAGAGAGAGGTATGTAGGCTATGTATCATATTCTAACATTTTAGATAAAAGGTTGTAATTGATCCTCATGGTAAATTTCCTGAGTAACATTATCTTCTGCTCACTTTTAAGGCAAAGAGTACAACTGTTAATTTCTGCAAATGATTAGTAGCCTAACTTCTTCATGGTATGATTATGACGGTTTCAGTCCAGAGCAGTGGTCAGTAAATGTATATTTTTAGGCTGCTTACACATTCAGGCGGTCCGCGATCATCTGCCAAGCTTTCTCTCGCTGTTTCATTACAGCGTTACAGTTGTTTGATTACAACTTGCCTGAAATATTTCGGAATATTTCGGAACTTATAAAAGTTATGAAGACTACATTTGCTTCCATAATAACATGTCTGTAACTGGCACATATTTTCCTTCATTTTGTCATAAATGATGTATGAAGAGTTAAAATTGTGAGTGAGCACAAGTCCAGGGTTTAAAGAAGGTTGTTCACTAACTCTCTCTGTTTGTCTGTTGCTATAGAAACAGAGAGGAGGAGTGGGACCCAAATGTCACCACTGTCAGCACTGTGACAAATCCTTCACAACATCAAAATATTTAAAGATTCATCAGAGAGTTCACACTGGACAGAATCTACACATCTGTGATCAATGTGGGGCAGCTTTCATACAACAGAGTAACCTAAAAAAACATCAACGCATTCACACTGGAGAGAAGCCGTACCGTTGTGATCAATGTGGGGCCGCATTCACACTACAGAGTAACCTAAAAAGACATCAACTGATTCACACTGGAGAGACGCCGTACAGCTGTGATCAATGTGGGAAAACTTTTACTCAGAGTGGTAACCTGGAAATTCACCAACGTGTTCACACTGGAGAGAAGCCTTACTGGTGTGAACAATGTGGGGAAACATTTTCTGAGAGTAGTCACCTTAAAACACATCAACGCATTCACACTGGAGATAAACCTTACAGCTGTGATTTATGTGGTAAAACCTTTTCTAGGAGAGGTAACCTAGAAAGCCACCGACGTGTTCACACTGGAGAGAAGCCGTACTGGTGTGAACAATGTGGGAAAACGTTTTCTGAGAGTGGTAACCTTAAAAGACACCAGCGCATTCACACTGTTCACTTCACACTGTAGTGAACATGTTTCAGAGCCAAGCTGTTTCCTCCTGCCTCCTCCTCATGCCCTGATAGCTTTTATTCCTGTAATACAATATTTTGAGTTCAGGGTGCTATTTAACTAATGCTGCAACAAAGGAGTATTTGTTCTTAATTAAAATAGTCCCATCACTGTTTACTAAGGTAATGTCAAATAGTCTATTGTCCCTTAAGATGAAGAAAAGAAGCAAATCTTCATAACTGGGAAGCTTTATGGGAAGCTTTAATCAGAACATGTCTGCTGCTGCTGCTTAAAAAATGACTTGAACAGTTACTGTGTTAATTAGAGTTGAGACGGTTACTCGGCTGAAACGAGTATCCGGTATAGATAAAGCACTTTTGCCGAGTACGAGTATTATACTAGTAATACGAGTCAATATCTGTGCTCGGATTGAATAAAAATCCTCATTGGGTAGCTGACTGTGTCTGCGTTCTGTGATAGGCTAGTCACAGCGCCCCTCCCCTACACACATACAGATTTATTGTGTTGCTCTTCATTAAAGTCGATGCAGATCTGAAAAACAGCGGACTATTTCATCCGTAGAACTCAGTCCCCCCCCATCTCTTTTTTTTTTTCTCTCTCTCTCTCTCTCTCTCTCTGTCTCTCTCTTACTCACTCACACACACACACACACACACATACCTGGTGTGGAAATAAAAAAAACAAAAAAAATCACACTGATCATAAAAAAATTTAAAGTAAAAAAAAAGTTATGTTGAGTATGAAAACTCTTGTTCATTTCATTTTACTTCATAATTGCAACCGCATGTGTTGTATTCATTGTTGCAAAACTTGTTCTGTATATAGTTTGTTATCGTGATCAAAACCATTGATCTGAAGCTCAATGCTGATGCTGTCATGTAAATAGTTTTCTAATCTAAAAAATAAAATTAAAAATTAAAATATAACAATTTCTGATCAACCCATATCAATTGCATGCTTAAAATAACATACCCGCCCATTTTAAAGACAACCCAACCCACTTCCGGGTTAAATCCTGTCCACTTCCGGGTTAGGCCCCGCCCAGTCCGAGTACAGATATAGATAATTCATATGGTTAACAGATACAGATAATGCTGTACTCGCTCATCCCTAGTGTTAATGTGCGTCTGTGCCGCCGCCATCTTGGGACGAACAACTGATCTTAAAGACTCCTAGAAAAAAGATTTTTGTACTGCTTTTGGATGTTCATGTAAGAAATGCTAAACAAAGCAACATAGAATAACATTTCACGGATGAAAAAGATGTTTTACAATATTTAACGAAAGCGTTAAATTTAATATCACAAAAGGTAACATTAATCCTTCTTTTAAGTTAACAATAAGTTAAGTGACTGTCCTAATACTGAGTTAAGCTAATGCTAGCTTGTGTCAGATAAAGTATTTGTTATTTCAGTAATTAGTAATACCTCATTAAGATGCTGAAAATGATGTTTGTTATGTGTGTTACTGAACAGTTTCTTTAATTGTGGATAGACCTTCTGCCTCCATAGACACACATGCATTAGGAGGAGCACAATGTTCGTTACGAAATGGCCGTTGTGTCAACATATCGCTCCAATAAACAGCAGCGACCAATGCGGTATCTACGTATACATATATATTTTATATTCCACAGGCTTCTTCAGTGGATTACACACGTGAGAACAGCTGTTGAATTTCGTTGGAAGTTTGCGAGCTTTTGGCTAATTCTAGCATTTTTAACCCATGTACAATTATTCCTTTTATTAATTTGCTCTGTCCTCTTCTTAAATAAACTGAATAGAATTGAACTTTCACATTAAGTTTCTTACTTTTTTACAGGTGTATTCTTCTTTATGACACTCTTATGACTCCATATCATCCTTCAGTTTATCACAAACATTCACCATCAACACACATCTGGAGATACATGTTTTTTATTGGAAAGGAATGGAAAACTGTCCTTTGAAAAGTAAGTAGAAAGGCATTTCCTGCAGAAAATGCTTGTGAATGCTGAAAAGCTAAATTGCTAAAGCTTAACTAGATGGCTTTAATGCATAAGAAGGTGAAACTGTAAGAATAGTTGGAAAAGTTAGAATGGTTTAAATTAGTTTACAACATGTATAATACAAAAGTGTAATATTTTAAGGTTTTCTGAAAAGCTGTCACTACACTGAATTGTAGGCTTCAATGTGTAAGTAAGTTGAAGTTGTAGGGAAATGTTCGCCTCCGGTTCTCCTTAAGTTTTGATTCCACCTTAAAAAAATGCATGTTTCGGCCATTGGGTGGCAGTGTTTATCGCAACAGACTAGACTGTTAAATTCAGATAAATTAGTCTCTGTAAAATTTGGATTAACTGGTAACAAAATTATATGAATGAACTCTTGAGAGACTAGACATGACATGAAGAGATGAGAACCAACATGAACCTTGAGAAACCACACATGACATGAAAAGGCATGACATGACATGAAGAGAGTCATGACATTTCTAACAGAGTGTACATCAGTGGCATTTCTAATATACATTAATACACATTTCTAACAGAGTGTACATCACATCAGAGAGCTTTATGGCTATAGATGTAGATGTGTAGATAGACCTAGATCCGTGTGTGTGTGTGTGTATGTGAGTGAGGGAGTGAGAGATAGCAAGCAGTTCTCATCACAGTAGCAGAGGAGGAGTGTGTGTGTGTGTGTGTGTGTGTGTGTGTGTGTGTGTGTGTGTGTGTGTGTGTGTGTGTGTGTGTGTGTGTGTGTGTGTGTGTTTGTGTGTGTGTGAGTAGTTCTCACCCCGGGAGCAGAGGAAGCGTGTGTGTGTCTGTGTGTGATTGTCACCTCGGGAGTAGAGTAAGTGTGTATGCGTGTATGTGCAGGCCTCAGGTCTCCAGTTCCCTGGCTTCTGAAGCACAGTGCATCTCCTGCTGAGCTCATGGGGAGGTCCACACTGGACCATGCCCACAGGTGAGTGAAGTCACTCCTCATCAGGCCAATCCCAATGGGTATTGCCAGCCCCGCCCCTACAGCTTCTGCTTCTGCAGTGAAGGCTGTCTCTCCTCCTGGTTCAGGATGCTGGCCAGATCTCCCCCCATTTTCCTGCACGCCTCCTCAACATCGTCCCAGATCATCGTCTACCCCACGAACAGGAACACCTTCACACTCCTCCCAGAGTCGCTGTACACTGGAAACAAGAATAACAAAAAACCTCAACACATTCACCACATTAAAACACTCAGTTTGCGAGTTTGGCGGCGAGTTCTCCATGTCAAAATGTCATTTCCTCCCGCTGAGGCATATTGAACCCACACTTTCATAATAAAACAAGTCTCATCACTTGTGCATTATTAACTTGAACAACTCCACCCCCTGGTTTGGATTCCTTCATTCCATTGTAAGAATACCATACCTTATTGTCTCAATAGTCTGTTAACACAGTTCTGTTCGCATAACATTTTTCTAATGAAATCTTAAATTTGTATTCTGGTCATAGATGTTTTGTTAATTTCTTACCTCATCTTCAGACTTGACCATGTGACGATCGGCACCATCACTTTCATTTTTGTTTCTGCGAACCATGTGAAGCAGTATCTCATGATGAGAGAGTGTTTTTACTTTTTAGGGGTCCAAGCCCGAGGGGGCATGGGAACCGCGTAATGCAAGGCATCGCGGTTCACAGGTCCAATGGAGCGTGGAACCCTATTGTTTTTCTACTGATTATTATTATTCCGCTTCTTCTTCTTCTTCTCCGCCTAAAATTCTGACTGCAGCCTAAACCGTACATAGTGGGGGGTTGCCATTTTCAGGACTGGTCCAAAACCCCGCAAGGACCTAAGGCGCCAAAGTCGACCCATTTCCACCAGTAGGTGGTGCTATAGTGGACAAAAACCCGTTTGGCCCTATAACTCCCACACCGTACACCCTACATTCAAAAACCATACATCCACGCGTTCCCTGGATCCAACTGAATCACGTGATATAGGCCACGCCCATTTCCGCCTAGAGTTTAATGCGTGAAAAATTGGATTTATCAAAAACCTACTTTTTCGAACTCCTCCTAGACTGTGCGACCGATCTGCACGAAACTTGGAAGCTAGCATCCCCAGACTGACCTGACAAAAAGTTATAAAAGGAATTTTTGTACGATCAAAATTGCCCATATAACGCACAAACTAATTTGTGTAGCTAACTATGAAAACACCAACTTTACCATATCTCAGCCAAATTAAATGCTATCAACGCCAAACTTTAGATTATTCTTTGCCATGACCCTCTGGAGGTACCCCATGCGTTTTACGAAAATTGGTCACTAGGGGGCGCTACAACTACAAAAAGTTTATATCTCATGAACGGCTCATCCGATTTATACGAAATTTGATGCGTACCATCTGGGGGCAATCCTGAGGCCATCCCTAGAATGGAGTAACCGAGGATCAAAGTGGGCGTGGCCTATAGGACCCAATGTGACCCAACTCTAGATTCACCACTTACACTAATGTGAACAACTTTAAATTTACAGGGTAGATGGACAATGGGCCATGGACCACACCTACCAAAAATTACACATGTGGACAACTAGGTGTCGCTGTAATGTTTTTTTTGGCTTTAACTCCCACATTACACATCGCACATTAGAAATCTTTACATCCACGTGTTCCGTGAATCAAGCTGAATTACCTGATATAGGCCACGCCCATTTCCGCGCAAACGTTTTTTCGCAATATCGCGCAATGTGCAAAACCAACTTTTTCGAACTCGTCCTAGGCCGTGCGACCGATCTGCACGAAACCTGGTAGGTAGCATCTCCAGATGGACCTGACAAAATGTAATTGAAGGAATTTTGCTAAGTTAAAGTATGCGCATTTGACGACAAAACAAATTGTCCTAGCTAGCTACCACACACATATCATATCATATCTCGGCCAAATTAAATGGTATCAGCAAACAACTTGAGGTCCTTGTTCAACATCTGACGACGATACTCTGTACCACATTTGACGAAGATCGGCCATTAGGGGGCGCTATAAGCAACATTTATTTGTTTCGCCCACTAACTCAATGCATTTCAATGGGACATTTGCAATTGCAATATCTCTGCCACAGTAAAAGCAATCAACACAAAATTTGTAGGGGGCGCTATAATCAACATATAAGTGTTTTGCCCTGTTAATCAATGTTAATGGAATATTTGCAATGGGAATGTATCAAAGACCTTGCAGCTCACACTTCTCAATATTTACTGATGTTTACCTCCTACCGTTAGGTTTTGGTTTTCACTTTTGCCTGGTCCCATGGTTTTCTACAATAAAGAAACTTCTTAACCCACCTGACAAAGTTTCTACAATCTTCACAGTGGACAAATGTAACTCTTTTCTCCCACTTTTTCAATCCAAAATCAACACCATTCCTATACCCTGATACCGTGCAATTAAACATTGCAGTTGGAGATAAGTGGCGAATCTGTCATAGTGTGATTGGTTATGTCGGTGGCATTGATTCTTAATTACCCACGAAGTTGATCGCGGTCACGTGTCAGTTAAACTTCTCATCTCCAATCCTATCTGTATTTGTGAGAAGTGGCGCTGTCCTGAGTTGAAAGCCTACTTTACGGCTTTATTATCGAGTTAATAGCCGCGTGTGCTCGTGTCGGCCGCTGTCCATTTCCTAAGGTTCTGAAATGCAAACAACTTTTGACTACTTTATTTTTTTAAACGACATGCGCCTGTGAGCACCCTTGGAGGAAAACATCAATTGGCGCCTATGACACCATTTACAACAACCTGACCACCTCCCCTGCTCTTTCAACCACCACACCTGCCTACCCCCTTCCACCCTCTCAGTCACTCTCTCATTTCTCTCTGCTGTCCACTGTGGTCAGGGGAGTTGAGAAGTTTGTTTATAGTAGAGAATTGTTAAAAGTAGTCTGTATATGCATGGAGATGAACTGTTAACCACTACATTTGCAACGGCAGAGTACCGCAGACCTCGTGCATCAAACCTCTCGATATTCACCAACGTTTGCCCCCCCTACGTAATGCTTCGGGTCCCGCATTGACGCAGCTTCGTGGATCATCGGGGTCGACTGGCGCGGCTCCCCGGGGCATCACGGACGACTGGCATCGGAGGCGAATGGCATCAGAGGCGAATGGCATCGGAGGCGAATGGCATCGGAGGCGAATAGCATCGGAGGCGAATGGCATCGGAGGCTTGGGCCCCGTCATAACTGCTTGCAGTTCTAGTTTTACATTTGTTTTGGTATGTGTGTGTGGGGGGCATAAAGGAAGGTCTAGACAATGCTGACTTTTACAAGGACCAAGTGTCCTGCTATCCAGCTTTGTAACATGAGTCTCCTCACTTCTGCATCATTGACTTTAACAACTCCATCATCTGGTTTGGATGTCTCTTCCCTTCCGTCATAGTAATGCCATCCCTGATTGCCAACACGATGGAAGCACATAAAATGGGCTGGCCTGTTTTGGTGGTAAATCATACCAATAGGTATGTACCTGTGGAGGGGACATGTATCTTGAGATTATATTCCATGTTATTTCAAATAAACTATCTACTGGGGAACACAAAACCCACCCTTTGCTTTCTGGCAATTGATTAGGCCAAATTAGCTTGTTCCTTCTGGTAGTTTGTAAAGACAGAAACCTCAGCACTAGCAGTGTAGGTCTACCAATTGCGAAATCCTGCCGAACTATGTTTCTCTGTCCTTGGCATGGTAATCCTTGTTGCTGCAGAAGGATCAATCCGCATGATTAGTAACAGTATGTGGTGAACATGATCAAATACATGTTTGTCACATCTTACTTTATCAGTTTGCAGTTCCTTGGAGGAGGATGAAACCACTCATCCAGGATTTCTTGCAATCCATCGAAGTTTCTGCACCTGAAAGCATTGAAAGACAATTTATTACACATGATTTGTAAAATTAGAAACTACATGCATATATTACAGTTTGAATTATTGAAAAATATACCCACACAACTTCAATGACTGTGTTATTTTTGTAAAGTCTTGGAAATGCGCAGTGCTGTTCGGCACATGTTGTAATCTGCCTCATCAGTTGTAAGGTGCTCAGGCGAGATACAACAAAATTATGTTCCGTTCCAAAACAGTCCCAGACACTTGAGTTGTTGAATTGCTGCAGGTTCTTGAGCCAAGTGACTTTACCCTGGCCCCACCTCCTTCCCAAGAACTCTTGGTGTACCTGCAGCAACGCCTGAAGCCATTCATCAGTGGATACATCTTCCACCTGCCTCAAAACATTCGGATGTTTCGACAACACCAGATGTAATATGGACAACAAATTGTCGATCGTGCATGTGTTGGTCATTGTGATGCACTTGTTGTCCAGTGAGCCTTCACCAGACCAAGGCGGGCAGGTATTTGTCTTCCCCATATTTTTAAGCATGTTTGGAGGATTGTAATACTTCCTTTTCGTTTTTTTCCCCCTTTTCTGCCAGGTTTCTTGCTGGGTAAGTGGCTAGTCTGTCGGATCATCCATCACCTCATCAGTCCCCACAAATGCCTGGCGAGCAGAATGGATTTCTTTTTTTTCTTCTTTTTTTAAAGATAATCTTTTGGGCATTTTAGGCCTTTATTGACAGGACAGCTGAAGAAATGAAAGGGGAGAGAGGGGGGAATGACATGCAGCAAAGGGCCGCAGGTTGGAGTCGAACCCGGGCTGCGTCAAGGAGTAAACCTCTATATATGGGCACATTTCTGACCCTTTTAGGCAGCCCAAAACAAATTCTTCCATGATCTGGATAAACTGTCCTGGACTCCGATGCAATTTGTCCCTCAACACTACAGTTTTTGTGGTTTGGAACCAATTCTCCGCATATGCATTTGTGTCCCTTCTTTGACCCAAATGCTCCAACATGACACCACTCCAAAGTGCTAGTCTCCCTACATATTGAGTCAATATCTTCACATGATCTGGGCAAAAATGTGGGTTAGTTGGCAGCAGTGTTGGGAGTAACAGCGTTTAAGTATAACGGCGTTACTAATGGCGTTGTTTTTTCAGTAACGGAGTAATCTAATTAATTACTTTTCCCATCGTTGCAATGCCGTTATCGTTACTAAGAATGTAAAGTGGCGCGTTACTACAATTTGGTTGAATGAAGCGCGAGATGTCAGGCTTTGGCTACACACCAGCTGCTTGGAGAGAACAGGGGGGGGGATGATGACACCGTTGCAAATGCGATGATGATGATTGGCTGGGTGGGCGGATGCCCTGCTCACACTGTCTCACTGGACACTCTGACTACCACTAAACACAAGACAGCGACAATGGCGACGAGCCAGGGAAATTCAAAGGTAGCGTTCTCGAACTGGAAGTACCGGCACTACTTCTATGGAGTTATATTCCTATCTTTAATCAAGAGCGCATTCTTTCAATTTGAGAGCATTTCTCACTGATATTACGTTCAGATTTTGTAATAATTTCCCTCAAAACCTTGCTCTCACACTCAAATAGTCACTGCTCGCGCTTGGATTTGCTCTGCTTGTGCTCAAAGTTTGTGCTCGCGCTTGGATTTGCCCTGCTTGTGCTCAAAGTTTCTGCTTGGACTCAGATATGTTGTTGTTTGGACAGATTTCCTGCTCTCAGCTTTGAACCTTCTCCTCGCACTCAGGCTGATTCTGCTCACTTGCAAAGTTTCTGCTCTCGGATTTCTCCTGCGCGCTTGGATTTTTTTTGTGTTATAACCCTATCAAAAGTCAACAACCAATAGAATGCCAGCTGTAGTGTTGACCAATGAAATGATCCCAACCCCGTTGAGGGTGCGTTCACTTTACTTTAGAACGTCTGTTGAGGGCGGCTGCACTGTAACCTGACTGTCACCAAGTTTATATATCCCCGCGCCGTTTATAGCTTTATTATAAGTATATGTCAACAATGTGCACAGAATGGTCGACGCACTTTCACCTGCACCCGTCAGGAAACGGGAGAAAGCTTTGAAGTGGGACGTATGAAGTTATGTCCACAACTACGAGGGTGAGTAACATAACTTAAGCACCTAGCTAGCTAGCTAGCATATGGCCTAGCTTGATGTCCAGAAACAAATATATGTTCTTTATTGTATAGCTAGCTAGATTGAACGACATATGACGGACAGTATGTGTATATGTGATGACCCTACTTTGTATTTTTTCCTCGTTTGGTTAACCACGCTTTCCGGGATTTGGCTAATTTCATGTTAGAGCCAGTAGTAAAACATAAACTGTAATATAACTGAAAGAACACAAGAAACTGGATTGTTTGTGTCAGTTTTTGCATCACTGTTGTGTGTTGTTCATCAGAATTTAGTCTTCATTCCTTCATATAACATTAGTTTGAAAATAGATTCATAGCAATCTGTATAAAACGTTGTAATGTTAAGTTCAATTTTATCACTATAATAAAAACAGATCTAGAAATGATATGGTTTCTTATTTGCTCCTTAAATAGCAGTTATTTGTTTAATTAATACAAAGCAAACTGAACTGAAAAAACAAGTATTTTGTTTTACTTTTTTTTCATCCAGGTGGGGCTGAGGGGCTTGACCCCTGTTGATCTGTGTGTCATATCACCAACCCATGATAGCTAGAATTCACCCTGCTGCTCCAGATCTACCTACTGTATGGCTGGCTACAGACTACAACCATCTGCTCCAGATCTACCTACTGTATGGCTCACTACAGACTACAACCATCTGCTCCAGATCTACCTGCTGTATGACTGGCTACAGACTACAACCATCTGCAAGTTTTGTTTGTAGTGAACATCATCAACAGCTACACTTAAAGTCTCTTGGGTTCATATGGGACTTGGTTGTTCTCCATACTGCATCAAATACTATATTATTTTTTTGTGTTGTTATATTAGTACAGACAACAGTAAGTATCATTACTTAATCACAGTATATATTATTCTGGTGTACACTGTTGACTTGACTCCATGCTATTGACTATACTTTAGCTTGCCACCTCATAACTTTACCTTAATTGCTCTTGTATAGTTAATTTATCTTCTACTAGTTGTACATACCTCCTATTTAATTGAATTATTCTTAATTTGTGTTGCCATACCTGAATCATCCCTCTTGTGAACACTAGGCTTATCTTATCTTTATTCATAACCCTGCTCACAAACTCACCTGAACCTGGGTCATCTGTTTGCCAATATCAATGTTCCTGCTACAGTAAATCCTATAGGCACATTGTACTGCTTCACCGTAGTATGAACCATACACTTTTAAGGTTTTGTGTCAAATATTGTGCAATTTGTTATGAATTACTCATTGTTTTGACAAGGTAAATTAAAGCTATTTACCAAGTGTCAGCTCTGGTAAATTTAATTGTACTGTTTTTTTTTATAAATGTTATGGAACATGAAAAAACAATTTGCCTTGATCAGGGTTTTAATTATCTGTATCTTATTGCTCTGAAAAACTACAATGATTTAAGAAATAGCAGTGATACTTATCAACATTTATTGAATTGATTGAATATATGGGCAGACATTACAGGCACCTATTCATGTCAACAGAGAAAACAATAATTTGTTCTCTCTTTTATCACTTTGATTATACGCTGATGGTGCAGAAAAGGGTGAAGTCCTTGTAGATCTCTGGCACTTTGAGGACAGACCGATCCAGGAACTCTCCACTGTTGTCTTTGTATAGTATGCTCCTATTAAAGACAGATTCATAGACATCAACACATAATATATTAGGTGTACATAGCTTGCTTTAACATCATTACTATCTTACCTTACCTTCTCTGATTTGGTTTTGTGGACATCAGTAATTTTCTCTCCCAGGCCTGGTTGTGCACCCTGTGAATTTAAGCAAGAAACATAAGTGTATGTAACATGATTTTACTATTATATTATTATTATTTTTACAATTGCATTATTATCAGACTTGCCAACCTTCTTGGTTTGTGCTACTGCTGCCTGTCCTCTGCACACAGGTGAGTGATGTGCTGACTGGCACAGGTCCATGCACATAGTGCAGCTGTGATGCAGCTCAACGGGTACTTCAGTCACACCTGGAAGAAGAGAAACAAACCAACAAAATACTTGTTCTTTCTGCTCAGTTTGCTATGTATTAATTAAAAAAATTACATTTAAGTTGCAAATAAAGCATATCATCTCTAGATCTGTTTTATTAGTGGTGAAATTGTACTTAACAGACTGGGTCCGTGTACTTTTTCGTTCATTTGATTTTCATTTCATAAACAGGTATTAAAAAACAAATGGTTATTTGATTTTCGTTTTAAATCATGGGGATCAGACCTCCGGTGCTGGGTCTAATATTAGCTGCTGCAGCTAGCTAGCAGCTAGCTACCAGCCCTGTGAGCTTGGTCCCCGCGGTTCGCTCCCCGGTGCTGACTGACTCTGGTCCGTCTGCAGAGCTGCGTTACCCGCTCTAGTTGACCTGGGAATCTACCGCGCTCGTGATTTATTCATATTTTATTTACTTTGCAGTGATATGCTATGCACTGATGTCAGGCAGGCTTGCTGCTGCTTTTAGTCTGAGCCTGTGAGATAACTAAACTTCCTTTGAATATAACGTGCATATAAATAGACGGAATAAATAAAAGTCCCCGGAAATAAATATAAGTAAAACATTTGTATTTAGGCTATTGAACTATAATGACTAATGCCTATATATGTATTGCCTCATTTATGTATTTCATGTTCCATTTCATAGCCATATTTATTATGTAAAGGGGGCAAAAATGGATCAGTCGCTCAGGAAGTTATAGACTACAGTTTCCCTCAACAGCAGCCGGGACATTCTAACGCTTAACGTGAAAAACTACGTGGTAACTTAATGTACCTAAACAATGATCAATCAGATATCAATCAGTTATCAGTCACATCACGTCCATAAAATTGGACTTTGGGTTAGATTTTTTTGACAGTTTTCAGTGGTTATGATGAGCAATATGAGAGAGAAATTTGGTAATCATTGATCATTGTTTGGGTACATTAAACCACGTCTATTTGTTTCTGGACATCAAGCTAGGCCATATGCTAGCTAGCTAGCTAGCTAGGTGCTTAAGTTATGTTACTCACCCTCGTAGTTGTGGACATAACTTCATACGTCCCACTTCAAAGCTTTCTCCCGTTTCCTGACGGGTGCAGGTGAAAGTGCGTCGACCATTCTGTGCACATTGTTGACATATACTTATAATAAAGCTATAAACGGCGCGGGGATATATAAACTTGGTTACAGTCAGGTTACAGTCGCCCTCAACAGACGTTCTAAAGTAAAGTGAACGCACCCTCAACGGGGTTGGGATCATTTCATTGGTCAACACTACAGCTGGCATTCTATTGGTTGTTGACTTTTGATAGGGTTATAACACAAAAAAATCCAAGTGCGCAGGAGAAATCCGAGAGCAGAAACTTTGCAAGTGAGCAGAATCAGCCTGAGTGCGAGGAGAAAGTTCAAAGCTGAGAGCAGGAAATCTGTCCAAACAACAACATATCTGAGTCCAAGCAGAAAGTTTGAGTGCAAGCAGAGCAAATCCAAGCGCGAGCACAAACTTTGAGCACAAGCAGGGCAAATCCAAGCGCGAGCACAAACTTTGAGCACAAGCAGAGCAAATCCAAGCGCGAGCAGTGACTATTTGAGTGTGAGAGCAAGGTTTTGAGGGAAATTATTACAAAATCTGAACGTAATATCAGTGAGAAATGCTCTCAAATTGAAAGAATGCGCTCTTGATTAAAGATAGGAATATAACTCCATATACTTCGCTCGTTGAAATTAAAGGCAAGAATGTTTATGTAACATGCACGCTATGCCCAGGAAAAAAGACTTTATCCACATCTGCCTCAAGCAACTCAAATCATATGAAGCCCCTCACATCAACACATGCTAACGCGACCCTTGTTGCTGCTGCTAACCCAACCCCGAGCCCAAATGCAGCTAGCATGAGCTCCAGCGAAGGAGACGGAGCCACTCTGTTAACACAAGCAACGCTCAATTTTTCGGGTCAGCAACAAGTAACTGAGTCATTCAGAGCTATCCTAAATACCAAATAAAAATAAAAAAAAAATACTGTTATAGTATTTTTATTCTTCAATTAGTTAATATAAACATATTTGACATTAAAGATGTTATAGGACGTAATAGCATTATAGAACATAAAAAATAACGTCACAGTTACTTTGCTGAGTAACTAATTACTTTTACAATGTGTACAAAAGTAATTTGTAACTGTAACTAATTACTTTTTTAAAGTAAGATGACCAACACTGGTTGGCAGTCCACGGTCCCTCTCACCTTTGTTGTCTTCTTGCAGGGTTAAGACCTCTTTGAATAGCCATGTGAAGGGAGAGTTCCGTACAATGACTTTCGGAGTTTTCCCATTATCTTTACCTATTTGTTGATCCACTCTGACTGTGTCCAGTGCAGCCTTCACTTAATTATTGAAGCCTTGTTTTTGTATTGCCTGTTGTACTTCATTAATAATTAAACAGGCAGAATTCATGATTTGTAGGGAGAACACATTAAAAATCATATGAAGGAGAATCTGTATTTCCTTTATATTGCTTGCATTTTGTACAAGGGTGTAGGAACAGAGACATTGTACTTTTTACTGCACTTCACTTTTGATGCCTTGTCTGCCACAATCTTGATCATATGTATGTATAGAGGTGTAATCTCGGCACAGGCAATTTAACCAGTTCTGTATGTTCACAGAAGTTTGGTCCGAGGTGATCATTTCTGTAAGGGGAACTACAGTAGGCCTTGGTGACTCCAGGGGCATGCAAAGTGCATAATAGAGTACATTTCTGGCTTTAGGAGGTTTGGCTACTACTGTGCCTGTTGCATCAAGATATAAGCAAAGCTGCTTATTATACATGTTTTGCTTCAAAGCTTGGAGCTGAGGCAGGGAGTACATGTGAACAGTTAAAGGTGACATTCCTATAAACTGCACATAGTGGTGTCTTAAAGCTGTGCCTTCGGACCTTGAGTCCTGTGCTTCTTGCACAAGGGATATGTCCAAAAATGGGTTTTGATGATATCTATCCTAAAGGTTTTTCTCGCTGGATATCTTTTGAAGAACAGGAATGGATGGCACCTGCTCAAAGTTTCCTGAAAGGAGTTTTTCCTTATTGGCACTCACATTGTTTTTGGTATGGATGTGGGTTGGGGTGAATTCCCCCAGTTCTTTTCTTATTATTCTGTTTTTTCTTGTGTGCCTACGATGGGACAATGCTGTTTTGTGGTTCTCTGTACCCGAGACATGAATTTCAACAATAATCTCGTCATCGTGAGTCCCAGGATCTTCGAGAATTATCATTTGGAAGGTCCTACAGTTGGCAAACTTGCAATGTGCCTTCCCATGCCAAAATGGACCTGTTGTCTTTCTGGAACCTTGTATTTTTGTTTGATTCCTTTTGAATACTAAAATGCAGTACAAAATGGTTGACATTTTTTGGGCAAAGATGTCACACAATGTGCCTCCAAGATGTCCACTTGTACCTGTCTCTGGATCTACAGGTTTTATGTCCTCCCACTCAGCTCGTGAAAAAGGGATTTGGTAACACTCCGGAGAGCACTCGTCAGTAGAGTCTGACCCTCTAGAGACTTCAGAGCTTGATGTGTCGCTATCTGTGTCTTCTATCTTCTCATCCCTGTCACAAACCTCCTTGTCATCTATGCTGCCTTGCTTCTCTTCTATGCTGTCTTGTTTACTGGAAGATGTACGGTCTTGTTGTTTTGGACTAAATAGTCGACAGGCTGCTTTCTTACACTTTGTTGGGGGTTGAGTAGAACAATTTGGACAAAACCAAGGAGAAATCCATTCCAGATCTTCATGAGTCCATGCTCCAACACAAAATGGATGAAATGGATGAAAGTCTTTGCATTTCTTGCATTCTACATAGGGGTAATTTTTGTTGTTTGGCTGGCGGCATAGGCAGTACAGTTTATCTTGCTGCTGTGGGGGCGTATTCAGTGGTAGTGTTTCTTGAATCATGGATAAAGGAAGAGAGCACATGTGATGTAAGCGCTAACAGCCTTTGAAGTGTCCCAATATACTGAATTTATGGATGAGGCAAATAACTTTCCATTAATTACGTATATTGGGACACCTCAAAGGCTGTGATCCTACTTATCGCACAGTTAAGCAAGAAGCAAACAAATTTATTCTGAGAAAAAGGAAAATCTCATAAAGAAATAAATATTTTTAACGAAAATATGCTGCCCACATGGAGATTACAATAAATCACTAACAGATAATGTTTTATACAACTTTACCAAAGGTGTCAATAATTCAGGAGGGTATTGTATATACAGTCAATGCTTGAATTCCGACTTCACAACATCGGAATCAACTGTAAATAAGCTAACTGCCCACTATTAGCACTGTCAGGATCAAAGAAAGTAGTAGGGTACAACATGTTGAACTAGTTGGATTCATTGTTAAATTTAACTGCTTGTTTCCTTTGCATGCTAATAAGCAGAGGTGCAAATAATTCTGGAGGGTACTGTCATGGCTCAAACAGAGAGTAGTAATCAAGGATCTTTGGCTAAACCATCGTTTACCATGGTTGTTATAGTTGCCATTTACAGAGCATTAATATGGAATGGTGATTAATGGTGATATTTTTTACCAGATCTACTTCATAGGTGTCCCGTTACTCAGAATTAATAGCCACCCTACCAGCCAAGAAATGAGTATGTCTTCTCTCTGGGTAATAATGACTGAAAATGAATATTTTCAGCACACTCTGAGTCAATAAAAATGATTTTTCACAATGATTGTTTTACATTAGCAAGACTGGACAAATAAAGTGATCTGAGTCACTAGTTCGCCAATCGGTATGCTTGCTATAGAGTTTATAACACCTGGTAGCTGGCCTTGGTCCTGCAATGCTTAAAGCAGAGCTACAGAGTGATGTTGACTAACACCCCCCTGTGGATAAAGGGAACATCAGTATAGAACTAGTAGTTAAATCAAAGTCCTTTTAGGCAAGTCCTTCCATTCGGCAGCCACATTGCTACGCATTTTGGGCAGAACTGTGCGTGCACAAGGCTTCATGACACAAACCTTGCTCCAGCGGCGCGATAGCAACACATTATTGGAACGATATATTCACATGTTGACTTTTGGCCGCGGAAGTGGCAGGATATGTGTAGACTACTGCCATAATGGCATTAGTAACTAAACCCTATGCATTTCTATTTTTGAGTACTGTGTATCCTCATTAGAAAATATCTGGTTAAATGGAGGAGTAGGGGGAGGAGGACAGATCATTCATAACGCTGGCCTGTGTGACGTAGGGATAAGGAGGCAGGTTTAAATATCCTAGAAGACGGAGCGGTGACTTCAGTGCTGTCAATGAAATATGGGCTCCTCCTGGACTTTGTTTAGATAACATTTGATAAAAATTAATACATAATATTAGGCCTTCAAACAGGCAACAGGCACTTTAGGAGTAGCAAGACAACAATATGTAACTTTTTTTACTTTTTTGCATGTCTTTAAAGAAAAGGTTGAATTGAATTTTTCAGCTACATGGTTACTCCATGACAGAAAGCAGTGTTTGCATCTCGCAAACTAAAGACACCAACCTCAAATTCAGTTTTTCGTCGTCTTCTTCGTCTGTGACGATGACGTGTATCATTTCTTCAATGAAACCTTTGGGTAGTCCCTCTTCCTCTACATCTTCTTGATGTGAGGTCTTTGGAGAAATATTGTGCAATTGTGAATATCAGTAAATGTATTGACAAAAGGCAGTATTTACAACATCTCACAAAAGGACACGCCTCTTCAACATTGCGTGGAAGTCTGGGACAGTGCCAAATGAGTGGCAGACCGGGGTGGTGGTTCCGCTGTTCAAAAAGGGGGACCAGAGGGTGTGTGCGAATTACAGGGGTATCACACTTCTCAGCCTCCCTGAGGTAAAGTCTACTCTAAGGCGCTGGAAAGGAGGGTTCGGCCGATAGTCAAAGCTTGGGTTGAAGAGGAACAATGAGGATTCCGTCCTGGTTGTGGAACAATGGACCAGATCTGCACTCTCGCAAGGATCTTGGAGGGAGCCTGGGAGTATGCCCATCCGGTCTACATGTGTTTTGTGGATCTGGAGAATGTGTATGACCGGGTCCCCCGGGAGATACTGTGGGAGGTGCTGCGGGAGTATGGGGTGAGGGGGTCCCTTCTCAGGGCCATCCAATCTCTGTATGGCCAAAGTGAGAGCTGCGTCCGGAGTCAGACTCGTTTCAGGTGATGGTTGGCCTCCGCCAGGGCTGCGCTTTGTCACCAGTCCTGTTTGTAATTTATGGACAGGATATCGAGACGTAGGCGGGGAGGGGTTGCAGTTCAGTGGGCTGGGGATTTCATCGCTGCTCTTTGCAGATGATGTGGTTCTGATGGCATCATCGGCCTGTGACCTTCAGCACTCACTGGATCGGTTCGCAGACAAATGTGAAGCGGCTGGGATGAGGATCAGCACCTCTAAATCTGAGGCCATGGTTCTCAGCAGGAAACTGATGGAGTGCCTACTCCAGGTAGGGAATGAATCCTTATCCCAAGTGAAATAGTTGAAATACCTTGGGGTCTTGTTCGCGAGTGAGGGGACAATGGAGCGGGAGATTGGTCGGAGAATCGGTACAGCGGGTGCGGTATTACATTCAATTTATCGCACCATTGTGACGAAAAGAGAGCTGAGCCGGAAGGCAAAGCTCTCGATCTACCGGTCAGTTTTCGTTCCTACCCTCACCTATGGTCATGAAGGCTGGGTCATGACCGAAAGAACAAGATCCAGGGTACAAGCGGCCGAAAGGTTTCCTCAGGAGGGTGGCTGGCGTCTCCCTTAGAGATAGGGTGAGAAGCTCAGTCATCCGTGAGGAGCTCGGAGTAGAGCCACTGCTCCTTCGCGTCGAAAGGAGCCAGTTGAGGTGGTTCGGGCATCTGGTAAGGATGCCCCCTGGGGAGGTGTTCCAGGCACGTCCAGCTGGGAGGAGGCCTCGGGGAAGACCCAGGACTAGGTGGAGGGATTATATCTCCAACCTGGCCTGGGAACGCCTCGGGATCCCCCAGTCGGATCTGGTTAATGTTGCTCGGGAAAGGGAAGTTTGGGGTCCCCTGCTGGAGCTGCTCCCCCCGCGACCCGACACCGGATAAGCGGACGAAGATTGATGGATGGATGATTACATTACTACAACAGTTCAAAATTCTAACAGGCTAATACTCTATATTCAAATACCTACCGATTAATGTGTTTAACACCAAGAAGCCATAGATGCATAGTGCAAAATATTACGCTATGACTATTGTAGGCCAATAACGTAACTGTTCAAATATTAGCTTAATATTCACAAAGAAAGTTACTGCCACATATTGTGGTAAAAATATAGACTAATGCTCATGTAGGTCTATGGTATAATGTTGATAAACAAATTGAGACTAAGTATTTTTTATCGGCCCCAGACAGTTTTTGCTCCTATTTCTGACCAAAAATGCCTCGCTAGAAAGTAAAGGTGGTCAAACTGTTGATTTTTAAGATGACATATCTCCATAATTCCAAGGTAGATATGGACATGTTGGGCATCATTGGAAAGGTGAGGAGCTCTACTATGTACATCAGGTGACACATTCAACGGGAAACCACATTTAGCCGTTAGGGGCAGTGCAAATTCAGGAATTGTTGCAATAAAATAGTCAAAATTCAGATTTTTTAGCTGGATTTTCTCCAAAATTCCACAGTAGATATAGACATGTTGGGCATCACAGGAAAGATGAAGAGCTTTAGTATGTGAATCAGGTGACATATTCAACAGGAAACCATATTTGGCTCCTAGGGGGCAGTGCAAAGTCAGGAATTGTTGCAATAAATGGTCAAAACTTTTATTTTTGAGCTGGATTTTCTCCACAATTCCACAGTAGATATGGACATATTCGGCATGCTTTTAAAGGTGAGGAGCTGAAGTATGTGAATCAGGTGAAACATTCATTGGGAAATCATATTTGGCCATTTGGGGGCAGTGCAAAGTCAGAAATTGTGGGTGGGGCTAAACGTTTGACTCCACCCACTTGCCAAATAGCAATTGGCAGAGCCATTTCTTTATCACTCTGGAAATTGGTCTAAAGGGAAAACACAGGAGTTCAAGCTGACCGGAGATCTTTTCCCGCGAGTGAGGTTTGCTTTTCCCGTTGCTTTTCCCGCTGCATTTCTTTTATTAGACCTGAACGCTATGCCAAAGCTGGCACTAATGCCATCTCCATTTGGAATTTCTTCACATATTGTAGAAAAGTAACCAGGCAGCTACAATATAATTAAACTTAAATCTGTATGAAGCATTAGTTAATATTATCTAATGTATGGTATGATTAACGCTAATGATGAAATAGTGTTGATATAATTATGATTGTACTGTAGATGAGAACATGCAGCTAATGGTAAAATTACCATGATCTGTAATTATCACCATTACACATTAATCAAACTAGTTTGAGTTTGACTGTAAGCAAAAAACACATAAACTCAACTAAAAGATTCTCACTGTTATAAGATAAATGGAGGCAGAACATATTAGCATTTAACTTGACATTAAAATAGGAATTTTAACACTAAAATGTAATAACTGCAGAACTCACTTTGCGGAAAAATTGTTCACGTAATTAAAGCTGCTTTTTAAGAGATTTTAGCAAGGTTAAATTTTCAGAACAGGGTTAAAATGATCACTTAAAAGTGTATTTCATGTCAGTAGGGGAGAATCTCACATATGTACCAACATCACTTGTAGTTAAACAAATCGAGCCCTGATTAAAGTGTACAGTGTAGAACAAAATGACACCTGTAGCAATGCAGGAACACACATAAAATTAGACTTCTAAATGAATCTATTGCCCCAATGCATGGTGGGATGGTTCTCAACACACCTCATATAAATCCAATCACATGATGAGCCAATCATAGGAATGCTGCTCATGGTTTCTGGCTTCAGCTCTTGTGCTTTCTTTCTTCGCAGTTTTTTCTCAGATAGTTGTGGCACCTGGATTGTGGCTGCACCTGCTGCTGTGGTCTTGCTTGATGCCCACTGCTACTACTATTATTATTACTATTATTAGTCATAATTCTATTATCATTATTGCTATTATTTTTGCTACCGTTCATTTAATTATAGTATACCCACTGCTATAATTATTATTAGTCATAGTTCTATTATATTATAGGTAATAATATTATTGTTTAAAGAAAGTTTTTCCTCCCCGCCGTCCTACCAAGTTACATGAGCAATTGCTCAGGTAATTAGTTCATCATTTCTTTATTAGATTTTAGCCCATTCACAACACCTTTGGGATGAACTATAATATCGACTGTGAGCCAGGCCTTATCACCCAAAATCAGTTTTGGACCTCAGTAATGCTCTTGTGTCTAAATCCAAACCAAATCACTACAGCAAGGTTCGAAAATAATATTCTGATTTGTCAGATATATATCACAATTTAGAAATGTGTCCATGCACTCTGAAGCTTAATAGGGGACATGAACTTGTTGCTTTTAGTCTAAGGATGTCAGATATCTATCAAGGTTAGTGGCAATAGAGCCATTGGAATATCAGCCTGTTCTGCAATGGATTATTTGTGTATAATAAGAGAGATTTTGCCAATAACCTGTTGATAAAACAAATATGAATGTTTTTGTTACATGTTTATTTAACAAAAGTACTCATACTGTATAACATACAGTAAACTGCAATACCATCTGCCAGTGTGCAACATTACCAGGCTCAGTTTTGAGTATATCTTGAGATGCAAAATTAAGCATATGTTTCAGTACTGGAATAGATCAAAAAACAAAACATGTACAATAAAAATGATGTGTTGTAAATGAGAGTACATGCATATTTCAACTCATTTTCCAATCCTGACAGCTGGTCTTTCAAATGCTAGTCAGTGGTTTGGTAAAGGTATGGGACAGACAATCGTGATAGGACTGAACACAGATTTGAGACGATTTTTGGGGCGGGAGGATTGGATGAGTTTCGGTGAATGGCTGATCAAAGCTATAAGAATCTACATATGAATCAATATATAATCAATTGATGCATATGCTAAAAAACTTTTCCCCTTATCCACCCCGTCTGTGATTCTCATGACAGTTCATGTGTAATCTTGGATTTGACATTACAAGCTTTCTTGATGTGCATTTACCTTTAATGCCTTTTCATCCCCACCTCCCCACCACCACCACCACAATCACTCCTTGCTCTCATGTTTTGTTGAGTTCTGAGCAACAGTTATGTATGAAATACTTGATTTAATCCATTTCCCCTTTCCCCATCAGTCGTTGCCTTCCTCCTCATCTCCTTTGCTGCCTTTGCTGAGGCGCTGGAAGCAATGGACTGTGGAAGCAAGGAAGAAGCTGGCCACGATGGCCGCTACTGAGACAGAGATACCGGAGAAGATGACGATCAGGTAGTCAGTGAGGGTGAGGGTACCACGGCACTTCTGAAAACTGTCTTCAGAGAGTAAACTCAGGGGAACACGACGCCCATCCATAGGAAGAGAGCACTCTATCCCCTCCATACCTGGGAAGAGAGACAACAAGTGAACCAGCTGACAGACACAGAGACACTAAACTTTCTTAAAGTCACGCCTGTATCAACAGCCCCATTTACAAGTGTAAGTGGTTGTTCAGGCCAAATAGAGCAATGGGCACAATGGGTGGGGTGCCCCAGTGGCCTTATGGTTAAAGTTGGATTCCCCTTCATTGTGACAATGTTGAGGTAAACAGCAGAACTATGTTGTTCAATTACAAAGTAATTACTAGGAATGTTCACTTGCACGTTTGATTGAACACAATGATGTGCCAGGTGAGCTTGCATTGCTTTGTTACAAAAGTTGAGATATGTTCAACTTTTTTCCCCCAGATGTCCCTGTATTTATTGCCAGGGCCCTCTTAGGAGTAGGCTTAGTAGGGTGCTGGGGTGCTGTGTTCTCATTGAAATGAATAAGAAGGCTACATTTTGGGGGTAATGAACAAAACATGACCTTCCTTCACATGTACACAATGTGAATTGATGGAAATATGTAGACTTTGCTTTTTTTTTAAATAGAATATAGGTCTTTCTCACAGAAAACATTCTGACTTATCATAATAGTAAAAACACAGGTATTACTTACAGCACTATGGCTCTGTTATTTATATATATATATATATATATATATATATATATATATTTTTTTTTTATTGTCATTCATACTGGTCTATCTACAAGGCAGGTGCACAGCAGAACCAAATCATGTCACATCTGGCTCACGAATGTAATGAAAAAACAGTGGTAGAAACCAAGGGTTTAACCTGGAAATGACCCGATCTGAAAGAATCAACACCTTTATAACACAGTTTTTCTCCATTGTTCAGATCCGTTGGAAATGTGGGTGGTACAGATTCAATCATGAGCTGTTATCAAAGATATTTTATCAATATTAATAAAGTTATCAATATTGATATATTGATAACTTTATAAAATTTAAAATAACTAGTGCAGTGCCCATTATAAATGTGCCTGTTTGCTTGGAATGGGCCGATTGCTTGGCCTGTGGTATTGCTTGGCCTGTGGTATTGCTGCTTGTAGAATTCATCAAAACCAAATTGTACCCCAAAATTACTCACAAAAGGACCCCAAACCATGCAACTCCCCTGTATACCCTACTACTAACTTACTGATTTACCTGACAGAGAACGTTGCAGATTCAGGGTTAATTCTGCGTTAATCACCACCAAAACCAGACTGTTTGTGTGTGTGTGTGTGTGTGTGTGTGTGTGTGTGTGTGTGTGTGTGTGTGTGTGTGTGTGTGTGTGTGTGTGTGTGTGTGCAGAGAGAGAGAGAAAGAGAAAGACACAGTGTTGTCTCGTGTTGTATTAGGGGTTCAAGCCCGAGGCGGTTCTACTAACTTACTGATTTTACCTGACAGAGAACACTAAATATCACAATGAAAATGTGGAGTAATCAGACATTAACGTCATGGACTCATGGCAGTGCACTACCCACCCGGCCCATTTTGAGAGCTAAACAGCACATATGCATTAATCACCACCAGAACCAGACTGTTTGTGTGTGTGCGTATCTGTGTGCACAGAGAGAAAGAGAGAGAGAGAGAGAGAGAGAGAGAGAGAGAGAGAGAGAGAGAGAGAGAGAGACGGTGTTGTATCATGTAGTATGAGCGACTCAAGTTAATTTAAAGAGTCGGGTGAAAGAGCCGAGTGAGTCACGACTCAAACAGGTTTAGTGCTCAGTCAGTGTGCATGCAGTGTGAGAGGGGAAGTTGCCAGCGGCTAGAGCGGCAAAAGCCAATATGTGCTTCTTTTACCGATATATATTTAACAATATCTTTAGCATTTCTAATCCAAACAACATCAAACTTGGCACTGCACATAGAAAACTTCTCTTTAAAGTATAATATAATGTATTTGACTTCAGCAATATTGACCAATAATCAATAATTCTTCAATCAATGAAACATCTACAATCCTGCTACAAAAAAAAAAAAAAGGGGGGGGGGGGGGGGGGAAAAAAAAAAAAAAAAAAAAAAAAAAAAAAAAAAAAAAAAAAAAAAAAAAAAAAAAAAAAAAAAAAAAAAAAAAAAAAAAAAAAAAAAAAAAAAAAAGAGTAAAGAGTGACTTAGGTAGAAGAAGATGACCATAAGACCAAGTGGGTAATTAGGCCACACAAGATCCAAGATGGCGTGAGAGTTGAGGCTCTTTGGAATTTTAGCACAAAGGCACAAAATGGCTACCTGTGACACCGAAATTATGTTTGTGTGTTATTTTAGTGGTCAAAGAGGGGACAAAAAGCACATGAGAAGAAGTAAATACAAAGCTTAGCACTAGTATACTTAGCTTAGTATATTGCAATGCATTGTGGATCCAAAATAATTACAGTAGCTGACAGCATTTTTCCACGGTAACATATTCTTAAATTACAAGCAAGTTGCGTTCTGTGTAAATGATGCATATACAGTTTAATCCTGTTAGTACTGTGTTGCACAAGGCGGTTTCAAAGAGGAGCATCTGACAAGTGAAGAAGAGGAGCAACAGTTGCAGCGCTCTACATTTCCATAATGTAACTTTAATCTAAATCTAATGTTAAGTGATAACGATGTGCTACAACGTTAGACATCGTTAGCTAACGTTAAATTAACGCATAGGCCTATGTGTGTTTTGTAACACACCAGACCACCTCACCGCCATTGCACGTTGGCTTTTTGTGAGAGCAATGTTATTTGTGTGAGCGACTGTAACTTCACATTATTTTAGCTAAGTCACGTTATAGACAGATTTGAAATTCAGCACAAGCTCAGTTTGCATATTTTCTTTAGAAAACATTCAGTGAAGCTAAAGGTAGCTAACGTTAATTCGTTAATATTAACCCTATCTCCCGAAATATGGGGACTGCCCCATCTGTATTCTGAATAGTTAAAAAAATATTCTATTGAACCGAAAGCCCATAACGTTAGTCTGACGTCCCGGTACCCTGAAAACAAAAGCCAACTGCTTTGAATGCCCGTTGTTGCGAAAACACGGTAAGTCCAGTGACTTTCCAGACTCCCTTGAGATATTGCTCAATTTAACAGATGCATCATAATATAATGCATAAATCATAGCGTAAATCATAATGTTTGACTTTATATGACTCTTTAAGAAAAACTTCGACAGCTCTTCTGCAAAAATTAAGTTACATAACGTTAGACAAGGTGGGATTTTGATTTTGGGATAACGGGACGTTGGACTACAGGCTTTTCGGTCCAGTCGGAAGTTTTTTAAATGGATTAAACTCTGAATTTCAGCTGGTTACTTTAGTGGGGGAATCTTTAAATGCAAGTTCTACCTTTTCAGAGTTTTGGACATGATTATCATGCTGTTCCAGGCAACCCTTGGTTTCCATTCATCTGCGCATCATATGAAAATCAATGAGAAGACACTTGAAATGTGTATGAGTTGTGTAATCCATCACAGTAAGGATAAAGTAAGCATTGTCAGTGTCACTGCTAAGTAATGCAGTTTGAGTGCATATCGATTTACAATACCTCATTCCAATAATGTGATACAACTCAAGCAAAATTGAAGAGTCTGCTAATTGATTTACATAAAATAAAGAAATGAATGGAAAACAATGGCTGTCTGGAACAATGGAAAAGTAGAAAATGAAAGGGCCCCTCCACCAATTGTACATGTAAAGCTCAGTTTTCTTTGAACATGGTCTCTTTTATTTTCAAAAATAACAAGCAAAAGAAATACAATACACACTTGAAATAGTCAAATCAAGTTCCTGTCCATACAAACAACCCAAATGGTTCCCAAGTGCCCCCCACCCACATGTACTGGACCCCGACAACTTTCCATGTATCCAGACATACTCAGATATGAGTCTGCAGATTCATACAAATATAATTCAAATATCTAAGTAAATAAAAGAAAAAGACAACATCAATAAATAATAATAAAAAAATTATATATATATATATATATATATATATAAAAAAAAAAAAAAGCAGAGATAGGTTGAGTCCAACCCGTTCTCATTCCAAACTCGTAAAATAAGTACGTTGCTGTCAGCGTCTGATGCAACGAAAAAGACGCCCTTCAGCGTGTTTGTGTAACGCACCGGGGAGAGCCGCAATTAGATAGGATTTAGCGAGTAGTATGTAAGGAAGAATCACTGCGTGAGGAGATTGGTTGGGGTGGTGGATGGGTCAAACACAGGACTTTCACCCAGGAGACCCGGGTTTGCGTCCCGCTTGTCATGCTTGCTTCTTTCCTCCCGCGTGTCACGGAACCGTACGCCCACCCACAACCCTTTCCTAAACCCAACCGTCCGACCAAGCGCGTCAAAAGGGACAGCAATAGTGCCGACCAAGCACGTTTACTTGAAACGCTAAAGGAGACTTTTAGCGTCAATAAGAACGAGAAAGGCTCCTGATCAAACGTCCTTATTTTACGAGTTTGGTGTGAGAATGTGTTGTTGAGTCATTGTGGATATTATTAGACATTAGCTCATGTTATACTAGACATTCATTAACGTTGGCTGCGGAGTTCTGAGTTCCACAACCTTATTGGAATGGGACGCTAATCTAACATTATTTGTTGTGCAATTTTGCATGATCTAGCTACAGGTGCAGAGGGAAACCACAATCAGTGAGCGCCACAGTTGAAGGCAACAGTGATGACTATCACCTACACACAACGGTGAAGACGATTTTCAGGTAACGTTAAAACATTTGCAATTTACGTGATTGCGTAAATCAAGTATTGTATTAAGTCATTTTTTGATTTATACTCCTCTAGATATTTCATAAGGTAACTTCTTACCTGTAAATAGTTAAACCAATGTGTTTGTTCTAGATCATATTTGGAGGCTGTCATTTCATATGAATTTATTGAGTATTTTGTGAGTAGTTGAGAGTATGTCACTAGCCCTTTACTAGCCCAGTAATCTAAGATTTTATCAGTTCTGTTTGGAATAAAATCTGGGTCATGCACCATTTCCCTGAAGAGTATACATTCACCATTTATTTTTAGGCTTTTGCATCTACATTTCCAGTATGTTACAGTATTTAAGATACATTGGCTATTCTTACTGATATTGATACCCAGATATTTTATTGTATTTGTATCCCATTTAAGTTAGTATTCATCTTTCAATGCTTGGCTAACTTGTTTTCCTATTGTTAAAGCTTCACATTTGTTGTTATTTAATTTGTATTCTGAGACATTCCATATTCTTCATTTGTTTTCATCAGTTTATGCAGAAGATTGTGCCGTCCGGTGACTTTCCCGCGCAGAAACTCAAGTGAAGATAATTACGTCTTCTGAAGAGTCCATCATGTTTTTTTAATCCTCCAGGTCCTCCTTGGCTACTAGCAACTGCGTCGAGGAGGGGTGGGGGGATGGGAGGGTTGTGTATGTGGTGTTTAGCACGATTCTGATTAGTGTAAAGAAATGCCAATAAACCAGAGCACGATTTCCTCCCATCCCCGAATGCTATGTGGAGTAGCCAGACCCTCCTTCAGCGCGCTTTGGAGGAGGGTTTAGCAAAGCGAGACTATGTAGATAGAGCTGCACGGAGCCGTGGTGCGGCTGGAAAATAGCCTCAGGAAGGAACTTGTTTTGGTGGAACATTTGTACGTTCAAAAGTTGTTTTAGTCGTTGCAACAGAAAACTCTGATTGGACAGATAGTCTAGCTAACTGTCTGGATTTACCCTGCAGAGATCTGAGGAGCAGTTAACCATAGTCCTCACAAATCCACCGGAGTTTAAAATTCCAACAAAAAGAAAGAGGAAGGGGACGGAAATCCGGTCGAAAAAAAGGACATGGCGGAATTTCCTGTGGCACCGTAGCAATCCCAGAAGTGGAAGGTTGAGGATATAGCCTAATTAGAAAATAAGAGAACAACTTAATATCACAAAAAAAATGGTAAGTTATAAGAGGGCTTGAAATTAAACATATTTTTTCATTAGGAATGACCTATATTCATATTCAAAATTCAAAATTGAGGACTTTGAGCGACAGATGGGCTCTACTGCTTTCTAGTCTCTACTGACCACAATCAGACAGACAGACAAATACTGTATGTGCTGTGATGGCCCATAAGTCCTTTCCAAATCAGCTTTAGACTACCAAACTTCTGTCAAATAGCCAAGCCGTAATATGTGGCCCAGTAATTATTTAGCCATGTTCAAGTAAGAGTTAATATTGACAAGTGGTTAATTCATATTGATACATAGTTAATATTTTTGGAATGTATTACCATAATTACTACTACCACTATTTACTATGCAAATGCTGGCTGGTTCATGTGATTTCCAACACTTGCGTTGCTGTGTATTGTGTTATGTGGTTTTTGGTGGAACAGTTCAGAGAGACGGACCGAACTGTTCCACCTGTTCCACCAGTTTCTTTCCCCAAGCGGTCACTCAGAAATAGCCCCCACCCTCCCACTGAACAAAGTCAACCACCACTGTTCTGCTCATCTACCTCATGTCTATTTCAATCCTACAATTACAATATTGTTATTAATATATTACCATTGCACTGATCGGCCTTGCACTGTATTCATATTTATATCCTAAAATCTCAGTCTATTGACCGATATTGCACTATTCCTTCCCTCTCTTTTGTATATTTTTTGTAAAATTGTAAATTCTATTGTATTGTTATACACTATTTTTGTATTATTATACACTATTTTTTATATTCTTACCGTCATCTCTGTACTTTGAGAGTCAAATTCCTTGTTTGTCTATGCAAACCTGGCCAATAAAGCTGATTCTGATTCTGATTCTGATAAACCCAGACCCTTTCTCTTTTTCTTCTCAGTAACAAAAACAGCTACCACTGATCATGTATCACTGGACATATAATATAATACAAACAGCAACATAAGTGTTGGACATCAAATGAAGAAGCCAACATTTACCAAAGTACTAGTCTCGTGTCTTTGTTTCGCCCTTTTGTGATCTCTGCGTTGTGTTCTGGCGACAGATGAGGCAGGAGCAGGCGCGTAGGCAGTAATGGGCCAGGGCGGCACTGGCCCGCCCACTTTACTCACTGGCCCATCCAGCCAAGTTTGATCAAAATACGTTTTGTTATGAAA
The DNA here is from genome assembly GCF_010015445.1 of Perca fluviatilis. NCBI lineage: Eukaryota > Metazoa > Chordata > Actinopteri > Perciformes > Percidae > Perca > Perca fluviatilis. Next base: position 3,541,592 of record NC_053116.1, read on the forward strand.
AATATTCAAATGTATGAAAAAAAAAAAGAAATAATAACAGAATTAGCTAGTTGTGTGTGTTTAATGTGTATTTTCTTCTGATTAAAACCAAACTGTTAAACCATACAAACAATTAGATAAAACGCCTTCGGAACGTATAAGTGGTTTCTATGGTAACAACAGGCAGACTCTCCAGGCTGCCTTCAGCAGCTAACGTTAAGCCTGGTTCACACGGGACGATTTTAAAATTGTCGGCCGATTTTCCAATCCTGAGAGACCCCACACACGGTGATAAAAAATCACGGGTCTAACAGTTTTGGTCGTACAGTGTGTGGTGCTCAGCACACGGCAAAATCAACACATCACACACGAACCTATTTGATTCCCGAGCATTCCCAGGTCAGATGGGAAATCTCGCAAAATCCCTCGAGATCAAACGTAACTTCAGAGTAAACAATCATTGCGTATGAAGAGGATGCAGTGGCGATAGTTTGTAGTGTGTTTTTAACTGAAAAGAAACGTTATCAAAAGAAAAGGCGATGGTCAAAGAAGACAACGCGAGCATGGACTATACTTGCTACATCATGATATGGAGGTGATTTAGCTTCTGCTAGCTGTCCCCCGGCAGACCCCGAGCAGCCGGGCGAGTGGGTGACTGTCCGAGGGAAGCGTAGCGTTAGATCTAGACCAGGGAGTGCACATGATGACGGTCGCTCTAAACCGGAGCGTCTTCGCCTCTCTAACAGTTTCTCCCTACTCAGCGATACACCCGCTGAGAAGCCAGTTCTGGTTATTGGGAGCTCTATACTGCGATATGTGAAGCCAGCGGCCCGGCGGCTACAGTAGGCCTACCTACGGTCATATGTGTCCCCGCGGGGGCGGGCCGGGCGATATAGAAACCCATCTAAAGCTGCTGGCAAAAAAGAACCGTAAATACAGTAAGATCATACTTCACGTAGGTGGTAATGGTCGTAAATCGGAGATCACTAAAATGAATGTTGAGTCACTTTGTGCATACGCAAAGACAATGTCGGACTCAGTAGTTTTCTCTGGACCCCTGCCAAACCTGACCAATGATGAAATCCTTCCACCGCTGGTTGTCGGGGTGGTGCCCAGCTAATGATGTGGGCTATGTGAATAACTGGAGGGCGTTCTGGGGAAAGCCTGGTCTGATTGAGAGAGACGGCATTCATCCCACCTGGGACGGTGCCGCTCTCATATCAAAAAATCTGAACGAGTTTATCAGACATAAACCATGACAACCCAAGTTTGATATTAGTAATCAGAGGTGCAGTGCTACGCGCCCCTCTGTGCTTCCGTTGGAGCAGTCGCCCACTCATAGTCTAATAAGCACGGTGTCTGTCCCCCGGCTCAGATCGGTTAAATCAAAGGTAAACAAAAGATGCGCTATACTTAACAACCTAATTGGAATTAAAACTACTGCAATAGAACAAAATAGGAAAATTAGATGTGGACTATTAAATATTAGATCTCTGTCTTCTAAAGCAGTACTGGTAAACGAGTTGATATCAGACAATAAAATTGATTTATTTTGTCTTACTGAAACCTGGCTGGGCCATGAAGACTATGTTAGTCTAAATGAAGCCACTCCTCCCAGCCATATTAATACTCAAATTCCTAGAGGCTCAGGCCGAGGAGGGGGAGTTGCAGCCATCTTTGATGCAAGCCTGCTAATTACTCCTAAACCTAAATTACATTATAACTCATTTGAAAGTCTTGTTCTTAATCTTCAACATCCAAAATGGAAAACATTACAGCCAATTATTTCGTTTGTTATTTACAGGGCTCCAGGTCCGTATTCTGAATTTTTATCTGAATTCTCAGAGTTTTTATCATGTTTAGTCCTTAAATCAGACCAAGTACTTCTTGTAGGTGATTTTAATATCCATGTGGACGTTGACAATGACAGCCTTAGTACTGCTTTCAACTCATTACTGGATTCAATCGGTTTCAGTCAGAGTGTGCACAAGGCGACGCACTGTTTTAACCACACCCTCGACCTTGTGCTGGCATATGGTATTGAAATTGAGGATTTAATAATATTTTCGCAGAATTCAGTATTATCAGATCATTCGTTAATCACTTTCGAATTCTTACTACCTGATTATATTAAATTAGATAAAAGCTCCTACACCAGATGCTTATCTGACAGTGCTATAGCTAAATTTAAAGAAGATATTCCAACAGCATTCGACTCTATGTCATGCCTTAACATAACAGAGGACCTGTATGTTAACCTCAGTCCCTCTCAAATTGATGCATTTGTAGACGGTGTTACGACATAGCCTCACCGACCTTAGACTCCGTTGCTCCCCTGAAAAAGAAGATGATGAAGCAAAGGAAACTAGCACCTTGGTATAACTCCCAAACTCGCAAATTAAAACAAATCTCGCGAAACCTCGAATGTAAGTGGTGTTCCACCAAGGTGGAAGAATCTCGTTTGGATTGGCAAGAAAGTCTCAAAACCTATAGGAAGGCCCTAAGAAAGGCCAGATCAGACTATTACTCATCACTAATAGAAGAAAACAAGAACAACCCAAGGTTTCTTTTCAGCACTGTCGCCAGGCTGACAGATAGCCACAGCTCTACTGAGCCATCTATTCCTCTAGCTCTGAGTAGTGATGACTTCATGAGCTTCTTCAATGATAAAATTACAACAATTAGAGATAAAATTCATCACCTTTTACACTCAACTTCTAACGGTTCACCTTTAAACGCATAGAGTCGTTAGAAAATAAAGACGGTCTCGACATATACTTAGACTGCTTTTATCCTATAGATCTTCAACAATTATTGTTAAAGATATCCTCAGCTAAGCCATCTACCTGTCTCTTGGACCCCATCCCACGAGACTACTCAAAGAAGCATTACCTGTGGTTAACACCTCATTACTAGATATGATCAATATGTCTCTATTAACAGGTTATGTACCACAGTCATTTAAAGTAGCTGTGATAAAACCTCTTCTGAAAAAACCCACCCTGGATCCTGAGGTCTTAGCAAACTATAGACCTATATCTAACCTTCCTTTTCTATCCAAGATCCTTGAGAAGGTGGTTGCTAATCAGTTATGTGATTTTCTACATAGCAACAGTTTATTTGATGACTTTCAATCAGGATTTAGAAAGAATCATAGCACAGAGACGGCACTGGTGAAAATTACTAACGACCTTTTAACTGCTGCAGACAAAGGTCTTGTCTCCATTCTTGTTTTACTAGATCTTAGTGCTGCATTTGACACAATTGACCATTCAATCCTGTTACAGAGATTGGAACACTTGGTAGGCATTAAAGGAATTGCTCTGAGTTGGTTTAGGTCCTATTTCTCTGATCGATCTCAATTTGTGAATGTTAATGATAAATCCTCCAAGTACACGCTAAAGTTAGCCATGGGGTTCCTCAAGGCTCAGTGCTTGGACCAATTCTATTCTCCTTATATATGCTTCCTCTAGGCAATATTATTAGAAAACACTCAATTAACTTTCACTGTTATGCGGATGACACCCAATTATACTTGTCAATCAAACCAGGACGAAACCAGTCAGCTAGCAAAATTTCAAGAGTGCATTAAGGATATAAAATCCTGGATGACCTATAATTTTCTGATGTTAAACCCTAACAAAACTGAAGTTATTGTGCTGGGCCCTAAACACCTCCGAACTTCATTATCTAGAGATATAGCTACTCTGGATGGTGTTGCCCTGGCCTCCAGCACCACTGTTAGAAATTTAGGAGTTATCTTTGATCAGGATATATCCTTTAATGCCAATCTAAAACAAACCTCAAGAACAGCCTTTTTTCATCTTTGTAACATTGCCAAAATTAGGAATATCCTGTCTCAAAACGACGCTGAAAAACTAGTCCATGCATTTGTTACTTCCAGGCTGGACTATTGTAATTCCCTACTGTCAGGTTGCTCAAATAAGTCTCTTAAGACTCTCCAGCTGATCCAGAATGCTGCAGCGCGTGTTCTCACAAGAACTAAGAAAAGAGATCATATTTCTCCTGTATTAGCTTCTCTGCATTGGCTTCCTGTTGAATCCAGGATTGAGTTTAAAGTCCTTCTCTTGACCTACAAAGCTCTAAATGGTCTAGCACCATCATATCTAGAAGAGCTCCCTAATACCCTATTGTCCTACTAGAGCACTGGCGCCTCCCAGAATGCAGAGTTACTGGTGGTACCTAGAGTCTCTAAAAGTAGAATGGGAGCTAGAGCCTTCAGTTATCAGGCTCCTCTCCTATGGAACCAGCTCCCGATCTGGGTTCGGGGGCAGAAACTGTCACCTCATTCAAGAATGAACTTAAAACTCTCCTATTTGATAAAGCTTATAGTTAGGAGTGAGGAGTTGCAGTGTTCACCTAACTGGCCCAACTGCTTCTCTTCATAATTGTTAGATTAATAATACATAAACAAATAGGGAGGCAGGCCAGCCAAGCCAGATCCGGCGGGGGAGAGTTCTAAGCCCGAAAAAGCTACCTCTCCTTATGACCTGTCTCTCTTAGTTACCTGTTATAGTTACGCTGTTATAGTCCTAGACTGCCGGGGACTTCCTTCCTTTGACACACTGAGCTGCTCTCTCCTCTCCCTTTCTATTACTGTTTCTATTACTGTTACTATTACTATTACTATTTGTGTGCAGCCCGTCCCAGAAATGCTTGTTACTAATCCTAGCTTCTGGGGAGTTTACTCCCCGGAGTCCTTATGCTTTTTTTTTCCCCCAGCGTATTTCCTTGGAGAACGTTGGCACCAAGACCCTGGTTGCAGCTGTCGCCGTGGTCCTGCTGCACTCCCTGCTGAGCTCAGCGATGCCCTGCAATGTCATGCTGCGTCCTGCTGAACCCTGCAGCTTCCCGCTACATCCAGTCACTGTTCCATTATTAATGTGACTACTATCGCCACTGTTCATCACACCCCCACCCGGCTCGTCAGAACCGCTACCAAGAGCCTGGGTCTGTCCGAGGTTTCTTCCCAAGAGGGTGTTTTTCCTCGCCACTGTCGCACTGCTTGCTCTTGAGGGAATTACTGGAATTGTTGGAATTGTTGGGGCTTTGTAAATTATAGAGTGTGGTCTAGACCTACTCTATCTGTAAAGTGTCTCGAGATAACTTATGTTATGATTTGATACTATAAATAAAATTGAATTGAATTGAATTGAATTGAATTTGTTTTTTCTCATAGAAATGTCATTAGGTATTACACAGATTAATAAACGTTCATATATTCGTTTCCATGTACTCTGGTGGACTGCAGTTGTGGATGTAGTTATGCCCATCGACTTTATTTATTTTACACAGGCTGCGTGCTCGTTTGGGGACACCACACACGAGGAGAAATCGGGCCAAATAAATCCAACATGTTGGATATCCCCGATTTGAGATCGGAGCGGTCCCGATGTCCTTCCGAGCAGACGAGAGCAGTCTTAACACACCACACACGGCAGGAATATCTGATCAGATTATTTTACGATAATCCGAGCATCCTTAAGATTGTCGGGAGGGGTGAATCGGGGCTAAAATCGGCCTAATTATCCTGCCGTCTGTACCAGGCTTTAGCTAGCTGGCTTTTTAGACAACTTACCATGGATGTGTTAAGCAATGTACTGTTAAAAGTTACCGCGACAACAATGGCATCTCTTTAAAGTGGTATGGACAGTTTTCGTGGATGGAATACAGTGAAAATAAGGACGCGTTTTTCTGCAGCATGTGCAGACATTTCCCCAGCAGAGCTGACAGCCCATCAGCGAGACAGGAGTGTGTTTGAGTGCCACATGGCCCTCACAGAGGTAAAATTAAGTCAAACGTCTTTCCTGCTTCTTGTGTTATTAATTAAGTAACCTAACCTAGTAGCTAACCTTCATATTTAGTAAGAAATGATGAACACTGATGATGGCTTCTATCTGAAACACGTTTGTGTTTTGCCCACATAAGATAACTTATCTGTGAGGGACGTAGGCTAGTTTTTAGTTTTCTTTGAACCTGTCACTGCAGTGGACTTGATACACTGTCTAAGATTTGCTGACCTTTCATTATATCTTTCATAATTTAAACAATGCTAGGCTGGAAGTTTTCATTCTTTGATTTTCTTTTACTGCTGATAGCCATTTGCTGCTCATGATCTGACCATAGTCGTGAAGCAACAATGCTGTTGCATTGTTACATGTGTGATTTCTGTCTGATGTAGGCTATTCTATGTCATGCAGTATGTAAATGCCTTCTCTGCTGTGTGCTGTGTGGGTTCATGTTTAGTTGCCACTTTGTGCAATAAAATGGTTAATTTTATAATATTTTATTTTTGGCTGTGCAGAGCCAATGCTGCTGGTTCTGCCGGTGCAAATATATTTTAGCCTGAATATGTTACAATCTACAGGTTTTTATCTATATTGTTGTGTACAAACTTTTTAGACTTTAGACTTTTGTTGGTGGAGCATGTTGTAGACAGTACTGCTATTGCCGTTGTAATGCAGTATGTTGGAAAGTAAAATCGTTGTTTTTTAGTCCTTTTTGCTACTTCGTCTTTTTGAAAATGGCCCACTTACTTTTGTACTGGCCCGCCCAAAATACTATTTCTGCCTATGCCACTGGGCAGGAGACAGTGCTGTATTTTCGATGCTTTAATCTGTGTATTCTGTAGTTTTAACAAAAAGGACAGGACATACCTTGTGTGGTCGCCACTGTACATCTGTTTAGATCCTCTGACAAAAGAGCAGAATGAATGAGGTTAACAAGGTACGACGGAGTCGTCTTTTACTGTTACTCTATTCTACTGACAGGCTTACTTTGCAACGTCCTTAGCAGCAGCCTTAGCAACGGTCTTAGCTTGCTAGCGTTAGCCATCTATCTAATTACAGAACAAATTGAAAAACTTTAGATGGCGCATTCAAACCACTGTATAAATCACACAGGACAAATCAGACATTACATTTAACAGAATACATTAGCGTTCAAATTACAATTAATATATTTTATAAACTTTTATTAACGGAGCTTGACGAATCCATAACCTACCTCCAGTCATATCAGTCTCTGACCGGAGCGAGCACGTACCTTCGTCATCACGCTGACCACGTCCACATACACAGTCGCACTCGAAAAACACACAGGTAGGAGGTAAAATCCCCGAATTAAAAGCTTTAATGGAAATGAGAGGATATTTTGGTGAAATACATATGACTGTCTACATCACCTGTTACACTCGCATGTCCAGCTCTATCTCCACAGCGCTGTGGAGTCAGGTCTGACTACACCACAGATGCATTCTGGGATGGGAGAAAAAAAACCACTAAACTAATCACAATCATCTTGGGCGGCGCTAATCTCCGGACGCAGCGGCGGTGGTTCTGCTACATGGTCTCAGGAAGGAACTTGTTTTGGTGGAACATTTGCACCCCGCAAAAGAAAATGCCACATACAATATTAAATTAAGTTAACTGTTGACACAATACAGTAACGTGAGCTATTTAAACTAGCTGGGTACATGGTTAAACCTCATTGGCTCTTACCTAATCATGGTAAGAAATTCTTAAAATATTAACTACAGTATCAATATAAATTAACCACTTTTCAATAAACTAGTTAAATGTTGCATTAACATCAAAAACATCAACACAGCCTATAATTGCAGCCTCTATATTTGCCACTGTTCATCGTGTAATTCCATTATACCCACTGCTATAATTATTATAATTATCATTATTATTGATTATTATCATAGTCATATTTCTTTATCTTTATCTCTCTCTCTCTCTCTCTCTCAACTGGTCGCATCACCCACCAAGAGTCAGGTTTCTGTCTGTTTAAAGGAAGTTTTTCTTTGCCATTATCACTCCAAATACTTGCTCTTGGGAGAAATTGTGTCTCTGTAAATGATAGAGTAGGTCTAGACCACACTCTATCTGTAAAGTGTCCTGAAATAACTCCTGTTATCATTTGACACTATATATAAAGTTGAATTGAATTTAACTGAATTTAACGAACCCCCTTAATGCACCTATAGAAATCCAGCTCCACACATGCCAGAATTAATCCACAAATTTGAAACTGCAGGAGGTATTATTGTTATATTCTATTTTAACAAAAAGGCTAAACATCAAATTTAGTAAGTATTTTAGATGTGTTCGTTATAGTCTCTGCACGCTATGGTGAATCAACATTCCTTTTCTAAATCTGGAAATATAAAACCAAGTAGTGTGTTTTGGTACCAATGCATTGTAACACCTGGAAAACATTTTGGCCACTGCGTAGAGGGAAGCTCTTCCATTTTATTCTGATTCCTCTGTAGCCCTGCTGTACCCAGGAGTCACTGGACATTATTGTCAAGTGTGTATATGTGTGTGTGTTCGTGTATGTGTGAGTCACTGTAAGACCAGAAGGGGTTTTCCACATAAAAAGGAACTCAGTGACCTCATGGTGATATTGTAGTCACGTGGCGCTAGAACAGGCAGCCAGACTCATGCTCACACAGACACACACACACACACACACACACACACACACACACACACACACACACACACACACACACACACACACACACACGTGCACATACAGAGAGGGACACATATAGGACAATATGAAAGCAAAATAGGGTTAGGGTTAAAAAATACAAACATGTAGACATTAGTACATGAGCCACTGAACACAACCACTGACATATTTATAATGGTATTTGAACAAAGCACACACAAGCATAAGAACACATGTTTATTCACTGAAATGGGCACCATGTGCACAACAAAAAACACAGACATAGAGGCACAAAAGTGTGCATCCACAAACACATGTACAGATGTACACATGCAGAATTACTTGTTTAATGGAATGTGAAAATGTGTGAATTCAAATGCACAAATGCATACAGTATATGGCAGACAGACACACAGGAGGATTACATGAACAGAGATAGGTGGGCACATGTTGACAGGAACACAACACTGCAATACAGAGACAGGCACATATAGCCAGACACATAAGTATACACACACACACAGGTGCATATACACAAACAGACATCATTCTGAATGTAGCGAGGACCACAGATGCAAAATGACTGCAAGACAACGTCCTCTCACAGTGGCTCCGCACACATTCCAAGAAACGTCCATGTTCATTTGCTCAATTTCAATTTTTTTTCTATTCCATTTACATGAATGTGTGTGTGTGTATATAATGTCCTTTTGTTGTGAGTAAGGAGTCTAGACAGGGTTAGCTAGTGTCAGTATGGTGTCACGGCATCAGATGTGCTGTAGTGCTGAATAAAGTTCTGCTTCACCGTTGGCCTACTGATGCAAACAGAAGGGGATTGTGTTTACGGTATATAGGTTGCCTTGTAACACATTCTTATTTAAAACTCAAGAACCATGAAGGCAGTTAAAAACCAACAGACCTCGTAATTTCCACTTTGTCACTGTATTGAAGTAGTTCATTGTTATTTAAGTGACTGAAAAAGTGACTGGGGTATTGGGGTATTACTGTATGTGCAGGTGTCAAGATAATGTATGTATATTTAAGTGTTATCAGTCGTTCATTAACATTTACTGACCTATTGTACTGTAGTGTACAGGTTTAAGGTACTTTGCTTGTTTATGTAAATGTTATGCTACTTTATACGCTTACACTTTTTATTCCAATAGCTAGACTTATTTGGCAGCTACAGTTACTAGTTACTTTGCAGATTCAGATTTTGCAGAACAAATATGAACATGTCAAATATGACATAATGTTAAACAATAAATGACCCTTCAGCATATAAAATATTTAACAGTTCATACACAAAATTCTGACAACAATGCTAAAGCCAGTATTTTCTCCTTTAGAAATTTCTGTTTGTGTTTTGGCCTGTGTGTTGGTATCCACTGCCCAGTTTGACAGCCAGGCCACGTTGCCAGATATACCTGTAAAAACATAAACCCTACAGCTGTAGTACAGCCACGGAAGCTGCAAACAAACAACAGGATCAACGCAAATAGAGTCATTCTACCCGCCCTAAAAAACCTCAGTTTTTCTAAACAGTTGCGTGACCAGAGACGTAACAAACCCCGGGTAAATTTTGGCTTAGAGCCCAATAGGACTCAGAGTTGGCTAATTTCCTCCTGAACAGGTAAGCATTGGCTTCAGGCTAATTCATCACGGCTACAAGGGACGGGCATTTTATGTTATTTCAACATTTGTGTACTCACATTGAATTATATAGAGTACTCAAGTTAATTACTCGCAAAGACAATTGAGACACAGCCAGTAAAGTGATCCCGACTGGTCCTGGCTAACGCCGCCAAGCTAACATGCCATAAATGGAGGACCAGGCAAGCGGGCCACGGCCGCCATCTTGGATAACAGTCATGACCAGTCGAACGACGTGCAATCAGTAACCAGTGACATAGCTCAAACACAGCGTTCGTGATTCGACTGGTCATGACTGTTATCCAAGATGGCGGCCGCATGTAAACAGTAACGCCACTGTCTTTATAATCTATCTTTGTAATAAACTGTCTGTACACTTACAAAGTTCTCAATGCTTCGGTTTGCATGTAGGGACCGTCATGATGCTACCGAGTCAGTGTGATGCTATTTTGAGCCTTGTTAGTGGTTACAAATAGTGATTTTCCCTGTGCCCCGAAAGCTAGCGTTAGCAGCTAAACACCGGTTTGCGGTAGCTAGTTTCAAGCTAGAGGCACATTCGATTAGCGTGAAAACAGATCCCAGACATCGGTACACGTATGTTATTAACCCCTAGGTTCATTTTGCGCCACAATTTTTTAGGTTGGGTCCAGTAGTATGCAAGATTAGCTGCAGACACACACACACACACACACACACACACACTGTGCATATACAGACAGGGACACATATAGGACAATATGAAGAAAAATATCATATACTGTATTTGTGAGTATCAGTGTTTCTGCACAGTTTTGATTTGTTTTGATAATACAACTTTAGTTAACCGTGGTATACAACTTACAAAGACTGTGAGCAATATTCTTCTAAAAAAAATAAGAGAAACCAGAGCCCGAAATGACCTGTGGTGAACATGATAATCATGGTGATACAGTCACAGTTAACTAGTGCAGACTTAGACTCATGTCTGCAACATGGCATCATTTCTCCGTCCAGAGAAAGTAAGAGCTTTGGCTCTTTTTGTTTTCAGTCTTTTGTTTTTTTGCCTTGACCTGGAAGAATTACACTTTTCTAAATATTTGAATTCTCAATATATTTCATTTTTATGTAATACATGTATTTTAGTCATCTACTATGTCTGGCATTGAAACTGAACAATCAAATGTTATGACTAAATGTATCATGGGGGAAGGATTGGATTCCCTCTGCTCTGCTCTGCTCTGCCATGGGTCAAAGACTGCAAGTCTGTACTTTAAGCAGCTTATGTCTTACCCTTTGGGAGTTTGTGGCGGTTCTCTGTCAGCCATACAAACAGTTTGGAAAAGTGGCAGTTGCAAAGCCAGGGGTTGCCATCCAGACGCAGCATCCGGAGGGAGGGCAGTGATTCCAGGACCATGACGTCCAGGGCTGTGAGACCATTCCTCTCCAGCTCCAGCTCCCTCAAAGAAGTCAGCCCCGTGAAAGCGTCCCTGCCTACCATGTTTAGGTAGGGGTTGTTCCCCAGTCGTAGTTTAATCAGACTCCTGGACTCCCCAAATGTTCCCGAGGAGATTTCCGTCAGGTTGTTGTTCCCCAGGTCCAAGAAGACTAATCTAGAGGAGGTGCTCAGGGTACCTGGCTCCAGCTGGGAGAGGGAGTTATTCCTCAGGTCCAGGTAGACCAGATCGCTGTAGAGGACCAAGAAGTCGGAAGGGATCCAGGGAATCCAGTTGTTGGAGAGCAGGAGACGGCGAACACCCAGAGGGATGGGGTCTGGGACTCTGGTAAGACCTCGGTTGGTGCAGTTCACAGTGTGGTGGTCTGGACACAAACAGCTGGATGGACAGATGTGGCCTCGCGTAAGCAAGGTCGAGGAGATCAAGGCAAGGAAAGGCTGCAGCCAGTTAATGCATGGTATCATTGTCGAGGGGGCGGCAACATTAACTAGGAGATTGGGGGGGGAGGGGGTCTCAGCATGGGGTGAGAAGGAAGGTCAGGGAGACGGACAGATAGAAAGGTGAAGATCACAGGAGGGGGAGGGGAAGGAAAGGCCGGCCGATGTAGGTTCAGCGTGGCGCTGGCATCCTGTTGTGCTCTCTGCACCGCAACGCGAGAAGAACCCGAAAAGCCATGGAGTAGCCGGGGAGCTTTGTATTCCAGGAGATCATGTAAAAAGCAGTCTGGATCAAATAGCAGCCTGCTGGCTTTGAGGTAAGAGAGGGGAGGAGCAAAAGAGAGAGTGTGCAAGAGAACGGGAAGGGGGGGGTTGATGTGAAAGGGGAGAGGATTAACACTGATGTAAATAGAGGCGAGGGTGTGTGTGTGTGTGTGTGTGTGTGTGTGTGTGTGTGTGTGTGTGTGTGTGTGTGTGTGTGTGTGTGTGTGTGTGTGTGTGTGTGTGTGTAGACTAGCAGGGACAGCCCTCCCTGCTTCATTAGTCAGCTCCTGAGGTAAAGCCCTGTCATCAGTCGGATCAGTGGAGCAGAACCACAGGCAGAGTCCTCATTGACTGAAATCCTGTCAGTCCTACAGTGTGGTTCTTGACACAGGCAGCCCCGAAGTGAAGATGAGGATGCCATCACCATTTGTGACTCACGGAGTCTGTGACGCAGTCTTCTGGAATCACCGCCGTTTCCGCCCTGCCTCCTCCTTCAGTCCCCTTTTTCCTCACCTTTACTATAATTGCTAAATGGGGATGTAAAAGAGCTAGTTTCTCATCCTAGTCCCATGAAACCGGTAGACATGATGTGCAGAAGCCTTCACAGCAGCTGCAGCTTTTTGCAGGCTGATTTACAAGTATCATTCCTACGCAAAACATGAGGGCTAATCATAAACAGCTGTAATAAAAGAGAAAACAAATGAGTTCATGAATATCAATCTTAGTTTGATGCCCTCAATACAGATGGTATGGTAGAGGTTGGATTATTACCGATGCCACAGATTAATCTCAGAGTTTAAGACATTAGAATCACAGCATATGTAGGATCTTAAGAATATTAGACTCAAAAATGCAATGATGGTCTGTAAGGCAGAATTACAATCAATAATACATAGCAGCATTTGCACTGTTCAGACTCTGCCGAAAGTAGTTTGAAAGTGGCGATAAAGGCAGAATCCTCAAGGTTAAAACAACTGCAAAATCGGCAATCAATATCACATATCACATATCACAGCACTGGTGCGGTCATCCACGAATAATCACAAATGAATAAAGCTTTCAGAGACTTTTATTCTAAACTTTATCAGACAGAAAGTGCCATAAACGAAATGGATATGGAATCTTTCCTTCAGGATATCTCCCTACCAACATTGAAAGAAGAGGAGAGAGAAAGTATAGAGGCACCTGTTACAGAACCAGAAATATTTTCTGCTTTGAAAGCCTTTCCAACAGGGAAAGCACCAGGTAACGATGGTTTCACCATAGAATTTTTTTTAAATGCTTCCAAAGTAATGTATCTCCACTGCTTACTCTGTTATTCAATGATATATTAACTAAGCATTCTATGCCACTGACTATGCGCCAAGCCACTACTTCTCTGCAGCCTAAGCCTGGTAAGGATCATTCTCAAATGACTAATTTATGCCCTATTAGTATGTTAAACAATGGAGACCGCCATTTCTAGGCAAGGCAAGGCAAGGCAGCTTTATTTATATAGCACATTTCAGCAACAAGGCAATTCAAAGTGCTTTACATAAAACATTAAAGAGCAGTTAGAACACAATTAAAAACAATTTAAAAACAATCAAAGTCAAGAATATTAAAACAAGAATAAAATTGATAGTGCAGTATAAGAATAAAAGTTACAGTGCAGTCTGAAGTGCATAAGAAATTAAAGTTAATAAAATAGATTATTTAAAGAAAAGCAACATCAAAAAGATAGGTCTTTAGCTTAGATTTAAAAGAACTGAGAGTTGCAGCGGACCTGCAGGTTTCTGGGAGTTTGTTCCAGATATGTGAAGCATAAAAACTGAACGCTGCTTCCCCCTGTTTAGTTCTGACTCTGGGAACAACAAGTAGACCTGTCCCAGACGACCTGAGAGGTCTGGGTGGCTCATAGTGTAGTAGCAGATCAGAAATGTATTTTGGCCCTAAACCGTTTAGTGATTTATAAACCAGTAAAAGTATTTTGAAATCAATTCTTTGAGGCACTTGAAGCCAGTGTAGTGACTTCAGTACTGGAGTGATGTGATCCACTTTCCTGGTTTTAGTGAGGACTCGAGCAGCAGCGTTCTGAATCAGCTGCAGCTGTCTGATTGATTTTTTAGGGAGACCTGTAAAGACACCGTTACAGTAGTCAAGTCTACTGAAGATAAAAGCATGGACAAGTTTTTCCAGATCCTGCTGAGACATAAGTCCTCTAACCCTTGATATATTTTTAAGGTGATAATAGGCAGATTTTTTAATTATGTTAATGTGGCTGTTAAAATTTAGCTCTGAGTCCATGACTACACCAAGATTTCTGGCTTTGTCTGTTGTTTTTAACATTGTCGTTTGAAGCTGAGCTCTGACTTTCAATCGTTCCTCTTTTGCTCCAAAAACAACCACCTCCGTTTTTTCTTCATTTAATTTAAGAAAGTTCTGGCACATCCAATCATTAATTTGTTCAATGCACATATTTAATTGTTGTATTGGGCTATAGTTCCCTGGCGATAAGGTTATGTAAATTTGTGTGTCATCTGCATAACTATGGTAACTTATTTTGTTGTTTTCCATAATCTGAGCCAGTGGAAGCATGTAGATGTTGAACAGAAGAGGCCCCAGAACAGAGTATTGGGGAACTCCGCATGTCATATTTGTATGCTCAGATGTATAATTACCTATAGACACAAAGTAGTCCCTATTCATCATCAATATACACTGATCAAGTAGGGTTTATTAAACTTCGACTTGCCTCTAACAATATGAGAAGACTCCTCCAGGTAATGGCGACAGCATCCAGCCATAGCCTGATGCTGGATGCTGAGAAAGCCTTAGAAAGGGTAGAATGGCAATACCTGTTTTATGCTCTGTTGAAATTATGTTTTGGACCTGTTATTATCAGCTGGGTGAAGGCCCTCTATATCAACCCTATTGATTCAATTAAAACTAACGGCATTATATCTGAACCTTTCCAACTCCTAAGCTCTACCCGGCAGGGTTGTCCTGCCTCACCATCCCTCTTCATTTTAGCCCTAGGACCTCTAGCATGTGCAATCCGTGCAGAGAGGAAAACCACTGGCATCAAAATTGGAGGTTGTGATTTTGAAGCCAATTTATTTGCTGATGATTTGTTAACAGAGGTGTCAAGTAACAAAGTACAAATACTTTGTTACCTTACTTAAGTAGAAATTTTGGGTATCTATAAGTTACTGGAGTAATTATTTGACAGCAGACTTTTTACTTCTACTCCTTACATTTTCACGCAATTATCTGTACTTTCTACTCCTTACATTTTAAAAATAGCCTTGTTACTCCTATTTCAGTTCGGCTTGTTTTCATTCCGGCTTGTCATCGTTCAAAAAAACACACACACACACACACACACAAACAAAAAAAAACAACTATCCAGATAAATCGCGCCATCCCGATAGAGTGAATTTGATTGTGGTTGGATGAGAAGTATAAACATATACCATTCGACACCCTATTGGTTTGTACGCGATCCATCGCACCTGCACAGACCCGGTGCTAATACGGCAATACGGTTATCTACCGGACCGAATAGCAACGCGGATTTTGGTGCCTTATTTAGGTGCTACTTAAATGACTGCGCTTCTCTCTGATGCTCCGAAAACGGACTTTAGAGGGATCCGAAACATCGCCGCACAGGACGCAAGTTAACACTACACTACACTACAGCAGGTAACGTTAGCCTACCATTAGCTAGCAGCTGGAGTAAACACGGTTAAAATGCTGACAGCTAAACGGTGTAAAAGTGTGTCTGTATTTCACTGTAACACCAGACTGTAGCTGCCATGGTCTGAAAAACACAGAAGAGATGTGTCACCTTTTTCAGCCCTTCTGAGTTTGCAAGTATGATTTTAATATAACGTTATAGTCATTATGGCCTTTAGAAAACTGTTTTTTTGTGGAGGTGGGGTAGTGCACTATAGGCCCCTGTGGGGTGGGCTAAGCTTTTGTCCTTTTTTCCCCTTACATTACTTTTACTTTTATACTTTAAGTAGTTTTGAAACCAGTACTTTTACACTTTTACTTGAGTAAAAAGCTTGAGTTGCTACTTCAACTACAACTCTTTTCAAACCCTAGTATCTATACTTATACTTGAGTAATGAATGTGAATACTTTTGACACAACTGTTTGTTAATAACATTATCACAACCACAACAGTCAATTACACGTGATGAAATTAGTTGAGAAGTTTGGAAAGTTTTTAGGATATAAGGTGAATTTCAATAAGAGCGAAGCCATCCCATGAAACCCCATGACCTATCCGTCACATCTTGGTTCTGCCCATGTTCAATGGAAACCATGAGATGTCTAGGAATCAACATTAAGACTCCCATAGATGAGATTTTTGATTGAAATGGTCCTCTCCTTCTTAAGACTGTTGGATATGATATCAAGAGACAGACTGTCCTACACATTTCATTATGGGGCAGAACAGAAGTCAATAAAATTTATATTTTACCAAGATTATTATTTCTTATATCAGCGATACCTCTTAAATTCCCACCTTACTGGTTCAAAGAAATTGACAATTTATTCACAGATTTCCTGGGTATGAATTAAAACCCAGAATCAGCTACAAAAGATTAACCAGACCTAGGAAAAGTGGTGCATGTTTTTTTCCCTATAATCTTGCTTATAATGCTAGGTTTCCTTTGTTATGGGCCTATACATGTAAGACTGAACTAGTAGTTGGAAATTTATTGAGGAAAACATTTTATCTGGAAACACTACAGGAAACTACCTTTATGTAATGTTGTCATGTTCAGGGTTAATACAACACTGTATGTATCAGAGCAGGACCCACACTGGAGGTTTTTGGAACATACTTGCATATAAAAATAAAAGTCTTGTATAGATAAATAGCGACTGCTTTTTTTAAACTTAATTTGTTTGTCTTAAACATAGCATAACTTTTGGGTGAATGGGGAAATGTATCTAAGTGATTTGTTTTCATATTTTGGGTTAGAAAAGTCTTAATCATGAAAAATTATAAGCCTAATGTATGTTTATCTGTATAGTCCTAATCTCAATTTTACTCAGTTTTTTTAACCAAAGTGAGCTCATAACTGGTGTAAGCATAACTCCTGAACCTTTATTAATTATATACACAATAAACTACCATCACTGTCCCCCTCATAACAAACTGTTTCGTGCAGGCTGCCACACATATTTGTGGACAAACAGCATGTAAACTTGGCTTGTTGGGTTACATTAAATACATTTTTAATGAACCTGTTTCATGAGTTATTTACAGTAATTTGGTTTGAATGTGCATGTGCATTTGGTCAGTGTAGAATCAATGGATTACTAATTCTAAATCCCTCAATCTTCTGTTTGCTAGTGACGTCAGGCAAGCAAAAAAAAATAAATATTACATAAATATCCTTAGAGTCTTACCAAATCATAGTCTCTGCTCTGAGAAAAGGATGACAACAGAAGTGCTCCCGCTCTGATCTCTATCATGTAAGAAAAGTAGGTCACACCAAGGGCCACGTTAGGAAGAGGCAGCTGACTACACTGAAGTCAATCCAGTCACAATGACTGTCATTTCATAGGCTGGCTCATGAACAGCGCAGGGCTGGGCAGTGATGTTTAGGCGACCACAGTAGGAATGACACCCACTGGCCCAAAACGATTCATTACATCAATCATTGCAAAAAGAACTGCTGTAAAATGGTGACTACATTCTTCACAGGCACCCAGACAGCATCCCTTCTTTCTCCTGCTGCTGGCAACCTGTTCTCTGGTGTCCTCTGCAAGAACTCAGGGGCCAAATCGCTGCTTTATCACCTCCTCCACGTTTGGCCAATGAGTTTGCTCATTCTGCTGGCAGTTGCAATGCTCTTCCTTCCAGGGAGACGGAGACAAGGCCCACTGAGCTTTAGATGGTAACTGCTGAGAAACCATCAGAAAATAAGGTTTTATTTCTTTCATTTAAAGCACCGCCATGCTCTCTCTCTCTCTCACTCACCCAAAACACAGGTCTGCAGCCAGCAGTTCAGTGTGGCCCTGCCATGCCCGGTCTCTCTTTCTCTCTCTTTTTTCAGAAGGCCGACAGCAAAGCCCAACTCTTTACTTTAATGTTCTCAATAAATCGATATGAGCGTACTTCTTTGTTTTATGAATGAAGGGTCGGCGAGTTGAAGCAGCCATGCTGTGTGTGTTTGACCAAGCAGCGACATGTTATTATGGAACCCACACAACTTCTAGGAAAGGCCCGCCCTTCAATAGCATTGACAAACTACTATTGGCCAGGCGTCCATGCTTACACAAAGTAACATAACCCGATTTGTTCAGGTCCTATCCCCTGACCAATCGGCTATCCTAACCTTAACCACTGGAGGTCAATGCCTAACCCCAACCAATCAGGCTGCTTCGTAGGGCGGGCCTTTCCTAGAAGTTACGTGGGTTCCATAATAACCCATCAGCGACGGTCTGCAACCCCATCCTGAAGGTTCCTGCACTTTCATAAAGCACTACCCTCCGATCAAGGAACTTTATTTAGACCCTGGTCTCTGCAGTCGAAATGCAATAAGTACTTCAGAGGTTTCCTCAGCCACCAGTGTGTGAGTGTGTGTGTGAATGGTGCCTGTAACTTATACAAACACTTTGAGTAGTCATTAAAGAAGAAATCCGGCCAATTTTTACCTGAATCTTGATCGCAAGATGTCAACCGAGTACTGAGGATAGGGGTAAAAATGACGAAAATCGGTGCTAGCAAACTGAAGTTGCTGCAGCTAATGGCCAGAGCTCCCAGTTAGCTACAATGACAGTTGACACAAAATGCAATTGAAATTTCAACTCAGACATTGTGAGAAAACCGTTTAAATTCAAAGTTTGTACTGTCACCTACCTCGTTTTCCATCAGTTGCAACACTGAAAGCTGAAAGAGTCGATCACGGAGGTCATGCCTTCGTGACGAAAACTTGAAGTTTATTTCCCCCCCAAAAATAGGTAATTGAGCACTGTAGTGGTTATGACCATATCAGTGACTATGTAACTACCTGGAAATGGGCCAAATCATGTCTGTGGCTTGCACAGTAATAGCGTTACTGAAGGCTAGCTATAGCCTTGCGCTGAAGTCCCATGGGAATTCAGTTGTTGCAGGAAATGGTAAACAGTAGTGTGCAGATCGGAACATAGTGTGTGAAGAGTGAAGATCGGAGTTGTTCACAAGGAAAGAAGCTTGGAGTAAGAATAACTTGTGTTGATCTACTGTGGAAAGAAATGGTTCGCATTTGTGCCTTTCCAAATTGTGGCAACAGAATGAGAAAATACAAGTACCTAAACTTTCATCGTCTACCTTTCCATGACCATGAGATACTGCAGTTGTGGCTAGTTGTACTTCAGCTTGATGTGGAAACTCCCATACAACTACTACGCGATAAAGATCACCGCATTTGCAGCAAACATTTTGAGAAGGATGCCAAGAAAAATGCCAATCCGAGGATGAAGATTGCTGCAACCACTGTGGAGGTGATCTTATATTCATAACTTCATTTAGCTTCCTTTTGGGCACACATGGCTTGAGGAGGGTTTTGTTGTTGTCACAAAATTTTAATTGAATTTTGTGTCTGTTAAGAGGCGCAAAAGCACTCTTTAGAACATACCCCCACAACTGTCATTTTAGCTAACTGGGAGCTCTGGCCATTAGCTGCAGCAACTCCAGTTTGCTAGCACCGATTTTGGCTTTTTTTTTTTTCCCCATCGACAGTACACGTGACATCTAGCGATCAAGATTCAAGTAAAAATCGGCCGGAATTCTCCTTTAAGACTACAATACGATACAACTTAATTGTCAGTTCACACTGAAATTCATTTTGCGTTCCTGAGCAGCTCCGCTCAAAAGAAGAAATAAAACAAGAAATACACACAGAGCTAGACAACAATTACACGTACAGTATAGTACCAAAAAAAATATAGAAAAGTGCTCTATAAATGCAGAACAAAATAAAAGCAGCTCACCTGGCTCTTCGCCCTGAAGTCCATAGAGAGTCCATATATTTGGTGGAAATTAAGCTTCTAGTTTTGATCCACATAACAATTTTAGTAGACAAATGGTAGGAGGACATTTGAAAAACTATCATGTCATATATTGAGTAATGTGTAAATGGAATTCACCCCTTCGACAGATTCATATGTATGGAATGTTGTATCGTGTGTATATCATATACTGTACATGTATATTTTCATTAGGTCAATGTGAGTTGTGTGCAGTTTGATTTGTCACAGTGCATGTTCTTATATGGGATGCTGGAGGAATGCTCGTGGGGATCCACATAAACAAGCATGCAGACATGTTGTCTCACCACTGCTGTCATAAGCAAAGCAGAATAAAATGCAATACATTATAAACATGAGCTTCATGAAAGTTGTTAAACAGTGACTCATTAAAATAGATGAATCTTGCTTAATCTTCCCAACTGTGAACATATAGACAGAGACCAAACTTAAACCATGAATATAGTCTGTTCCAGGGGTCCCTGGTGTTTTAGGCCAGGGACCCCTAAGATGAAAGAGACACAGAGTAGGGACCCCCTAACACAGGGGTCACCAACATGGTGCCCGCGGGCACCAGGTAGCCCCCAAGGACCACATGAGTAGCCCTCAGGCCTGTTCTAAAAATGAAAACTGAATATTGATATTATCTGTTTCCCACCTTGTTGTCATTGTTGATAATTATTGTGAGAAATCATTAACATGATCAGTGTCTTCACATAGATGAGTATCATTAATCATTAATAATCATATATAACTAAAGGCAAACTGAGCTTTTGTTGTAATTTGTTATTTCAGAAGAGTGTATCAAACTGGTAGCTCTTCGTATGACTCAGTACCCAGGAAGTAGCTCTCAGTTTTGAAAAGGTTGGTGACCCCTGCCCTAACACATATATTGTATACAATTGAGTAGCATGTTAAACTAGGCAGAAGGGATGACATTTTTTTAAATGTATATATCATGTTTATGCATCATGTTTTAATGTTAAACATATAGTAAGCTTATCTTCAATGTGTAAATGTTTTTATTTTTCACAAATAGGACAATTTATCTTTGCTATAAAAAAATTTGAATTCATGTTAATGTATTTTTTCAGACTCATTTTAATTTTTGAAATAAGAAACTTTCAAAAAATAATTTGGCGGCCTCTGAGGACGCCCTGTTGAAGATTTCTGGTCTGTTCCATTTCTGTAAAAATGAAAAAGGCTCTTTGTTTCTCTACTTCCCTCTGGTGTCCAAAGCATGCATGACAGTGTGAAACCCACAATGTGGTGAATGCATCTGGGTGTTCACTGGACAATCAGTGACAGTTTATCTGTGTATCTATGCATTTGAATTGCACTGCCCTAAAGAACATATACAGTGTAGAATGGAATATGCCATCTTGTGTTGTGGTGTATTGTGTATGATGATCTCCACCATCTCAGGGAGGATTTGTCTAATCATAATCTGCTCATAATCCAAGCAGAACTCAATGAAGTCAGCTTGTGCTAAAGAATGAAATGCTACGTTTACTGCATGTCACCATTGTTTTTTTTTATTGAAGACAATTGCTACAAAACTCAGTTTGTTGTGTTTTCTTTCTTTCATTTTCTTGCTTTTTACAAAATAAACGAATTAACAGTATTACAAGTAATTAAAACTAATACATCATTCACAGGTATACCATCAAATATACATTTATACAGAAAAACATAAAATAGAAAAACACAAGTCCCAGTGAAATCACAGTGGTAAGGGCTGAGAAGAGAGGAGTGTTTGGCTGTCGGGGACACCTCTGGAATCTAACATTGACCCCTGTGTCCCATGTGCTTTGGACCAAAAAGGGTCCAGGAAATATATTTAAAATTCCTGTCTACGCAGAATAGAAATGTTTTCAGGCAAAAAGGAAGGTTGTGCAGTAAAGGGAACAGGTACTCCATAAAGCTGAAATATTGGACTTGACACTTAGCCATCACCTTCAGACTGTAGAACAACTGCTCTCCACTGTATATGGGGGTTGTGTCAATTGTACACATAGTGGTTTAAAATGCTCATATTATCCTTTTTGGCTTTTTCCCTATCCTTTACTGTGTTATATATCTTTTTGTGCACGTTATAGGTTTACAAAGTGAAAAAGGCCAAAGTCCACCCCAAAGGAGCTTACCATCTCCAACAGAAAACAACAAACTGCTCCAAACAGCTCTATTGTAGTCCAGCCTTTACTTCAGAGACAAACGTGCATCACTCTGTAACACGCGTTATAATGCTCGGCTAGCTGCTAGCGTGGCACACCCTCATACTCAGCTTCTGACTGGCTAGTAGTCCTTACCTAGGTACTGTCAGGACACGCCCTCATACTCTGCTTCTGACTGGCTAGTAGTCCTTACCTAGGTACTGTCAGGACACGCCCTCATACTCTGCTTCTGACTGGCTAGTAGTCCTTACCTAGGTACTGTCAGGGCACGCCCTCATACTCTGCTTCTGACTGGCTAGTAGTCCTTACCTAGGTACTGCGCATGTGCGACTCCCAACAAAGATGGAATAGAAGTGAGATGCCTCACTCGGTAGCTAAAACAGAGAGCTCAACACACAGGGTGAAAAGAGGAGCTGCAGCAATGTGCAGTACAACAAAAATATGGTGCTTTATGGTGCTTTTAAAATGAAACCATGTAAACCTATTCTGGTACAACCTCTAAATACAATTATGAACCTGAAAATGAGCAAATATGAGCACTTTAAGGAATAGTTCAACATTATGTAAAATATGCTTACTCTCTTTCTTTCAGAGAGTGAGATGAAATGATGGATATCAATCTATCAAAGAAATGAATTTATCAACACCCAATCCAAACGACCCCTTTAACATGTTGTATCTCGTTCAGGGACGTAGCACAAACTTCTGGACCCTGTAGAAAGGCATTCTCTATGGGCCCCTCCCTACATCCCCACCTATTAATTCTAGCATATTTTTGGGCCCTCCTCATATGAGGGCCCTGGGTACTCAGTCCCCTTTCCGGCCCCAGTTCGATCCCGTTTGTTAAATCTGTGCACAGACAGAAATGTGAAAGCGTCAATTTCAGGAGGCTGGGACTATTTCTTGATGAACAACAGTGGGACCAGTTTACAGCAGTGGTATTGTCACATTGGGGTTGCCAGGTTCTGAGTTTTGGGGGCCATTACCAGTTTAAAATAAGTTTAAAAAAATCTGATAATGCTATGCTATCTATATTACATATCAGCTGACATACGTTGCAACACTGATATATATCTGTGGAACACCATGTGCTAATTGACCATATCTGGAAACCTGCACTCTAACCGGACAGATGTTTTTAATCGATATGACATTTTAATTAGCAAGCTGTCCCTCTGCCTCCAGTCTATATGCTAAGATAGGCTAAGAATGTTCTGACTTCAGCTCTGTACACACAGACATGAGGTTTGTATCCATCTGAACACCTCACTCCCACGGAGAAAGCAAACAAGCACATTTCCCATCATGTTCCTTCAGAATCTAAATGTGAACGGTTTCAATTTGTACAGGAAAATACTGAAAGAAACAGGCCCATTTCAGCTCTATGTGAGTACTGAGAAGCTGCCACAGTGCAGCTCAAACATGGGCCAGCATATGGACGGAGCACAGCACACACACACACACACACACTGATACACTTACAAAAAGAAAACTGTACATAGAGAGGTCATATTCAAGTGAGGTCATTTCTGTTCTCTCCGTTTGTGAATGAGCGCACATACCGAGATGAGACAGCCCGTGCTTATAGCAGTGCATCTGTGGTAGGCTCTAAACTCGCATGGTCATTTAATAATAATAAAAAAAAAATAGAAATGATATCAAGTAGAAGGAATACAACTCCATTAAAAGTGAATGTGTTTTGCAGTATCGTCTCTCACTGCTACATAATTAGCAGATTCAGTAGGTAGCTTTTCACACCACATCCACATGCTTTTTGTGAAAAATTAACACTTGAAATATATTCCACATAAAACAGTTTAAAACATATTTACTTAGCTTTCTTGATTGTTGCAAAATGAATATATCATTTTGAAAAAAGAAATCTTACATTTTTGTGAAGTAAGTGCAACACAATTTAGCCCATGTTGGTGGTAGACATTCATCCAGGCTGAAATCAGGATCACATGCACTGTCACTGAGGGCCACATTAAGGATTTGATTGATTCTATTTCTTCCCCATGAGACCTTATTGTTTGGCTATTCTTGCACAATAAAAGATAGTTTAGGATAAAAGGTGCTTATATATTATTTTCTGTCTAATGTTTTTAGATGGAAGAGCACAACGTTTACAATCCTGGCCACTAAGCCATCCTGATTATTTGCTCAGATTTGTAAAATAGACAGGAAGTACAGGAACTGAAACCAAACTTTGTTTTTCCTAATAACTGGATTTCTCTAAAACACATCAAACAGGGCCAGTTGGAATAGGATCAGCTGAAAACACTGAAATGTGCATACCGTGCATATATACAGTGTAGTACAGTGTCTTTGTGCATCTGCTACACACCATTCAAAAACGGCCACAGAGAAGATTTGCTACCCGCGTTGGAGAAGAGCGACCATGCGGCCATCTTGTTGAGGTCAAAGTAAGTAAACAAACTATGGCGCATGCCCCCCAGTGACACGTGAGGTCAGGAAATGGTCAAGCCAATCAGAGGCCGCCCTATAGTCTAAACTACACGACGCAGTCTGGAGCACGTTCCAGGACACCACCGTCAACATCACCGATGACATCAATAAATTCACTTAGTCTGTTGTAGATTACATTTGTGAAACAACAGAAACAACTGTCCCCAAAACTACGTTTTCATTCCCCAACAAGAAACCATGGGTTACCAGAACCATCCGGGATGCTTTCCCGCCCTGCAAATTTCCTTGGATTATGGTGGCACCTAAATCGTAGTTGCAACTTCTTCCATGGTCCTGCTCAACGCCCTGCTACGCCCTGCACTGCTACTCCTATTCATGCCTTCATTACATCCAGGTTGGACTATTGCAATTCCCTTTATTTAGGCCTTCCCCAGTCTTGATTAAGTCGCCTACAGATGGTGCAAAATGCAGCTGCAAGGATGTTGACTGGTATTAAAAAATGTGAGCACATCACCCCGGTGCTAGCCTCTCTTCACTACCCGTCGACTTTAGAATCCAGTTTAAGACCACTGATTGCCTTCAAGGCTCTTAATGATCAGGCCCCATCTTATATCACAGATCTTATTCAAACATCTCTTAGATCTGAGGACAAATCTTTCCTCTATGTCCCCCGATCTCGACTCAAACTAAAAGCTGACAGAGCCTTTGCAGCTGCTGCTCCACAACTGTGGAACCAGCTGCCCTTAGATATCAGATGTGCTCCCTCCATTTCTGTACTTAAATCTAGGCTAAAGACACATTTTTACTCACATTTTTGGCCTCTTTAACACACTAATCACTCATTCTGTTATGTCTATAATTCAGTATTTCTAAATTGCTGCTTGTTGTTGTTTGGATGCTTTTTTGTATGTATGTTACATTTTATACAGCACCTTGGTGCTTCTTTGTACAGCACTTTGGTCAGCTTAAGCTGTGTTTAAATGTGCTTTTAAAGAAATAAACTTTACTTACTTACTTACTACTAATATTACTAATTATAGTTTTTTATCTTTACTGTTATTATAATTGCCACTGTGCATCATGTTATTCCATTATACCCACTGCTATAATTATGAAGTGTCATATTTCTGTCTCTCTCTCTCTCTCTCTCTCTCTCTCTCCCAACCGGCAGCGGCAGATGACCGCCCACCAAGAGTCAGGTTCTGTCTGAGGTTTTTCGGGGGGAATTGTTGGGTCTTTGTAAATGTGTGTGTGGTCTAGAGCTACTCTATCTGTAAAGTGTCCTGAGATAACTTCTGTTTTTTATTGATGACTTTAATTTCATATTACGCTATTCAGTTTTTCAATGCAATTATTCAAGTTCAACAATATAAATTCAAATTATGTGATTCAGATTCAGTTTCTAGTGACACGTGTGCAAATAAATGCAACACATAGTATGAGAAAAACAGTGCAGACTTGACAGTATTGAAAAACCTGACAATCATTTCTCTAAAGAGCTTTAAAATAGATGTGGAAGCACCTTTTTTTTTAGACTGCAGTGATTAGAAATTGCCAAACAAGTTGTGTGACTCCAGAAAGTTTGACACAGAGCACACCAACAGTGTGCAGAGAGTGTCCAGTCCACTCAACATAGAGAATATGTTTTAGCATAAACATGTACCACTAAATATTGTAAGTCAAGCAGTTCAATGCATTTCTTCAAAATCCAGCGCCTCATTGTGCAACAGTATGTAACAATCAGAAGAGGGATTAACCCGCTACACTCGTTTTGTCTGCGGTTTCCTGCTTTGCCCAGTTGGTAATCCAGCCTTGTGACAGTGTAAGAAACACATGGAATGAACAATAAATCATATTCTAACCTGGGCTGCGTGGTTTTTATTGTGATTTAGCGAGCAGATCATAAGGAAGACCCACGGAGAATGGAAGGAACTCAACTGTCCGCTGGAAGGTAATGTGATGGATTTGGGGTTCTATTGGACGCTATCATTTAAACCAGGAGTGTTGTACCTCATGTGAATTGAGGACATTCTGACCATTTACAAACGAGAGCAGGTTCTACGGGTTTTGACTTGTGTACAGTAGGCCTACATCAGAGTGAGTGGGTTAACCTGTGCTTTGTGCTAGTACAGTAGAAGGAAGAGGTGTAACATGCCCAATGTCTCGATACCAAAAAAGAATCACTTAGACATGGACATGACCCAAGGTGAGCACTGATTGCTGTGTCCTGTGAAGTATAAATTAATGTCATACCATTTATAAAAAGTAGTTTTATCAAAATTCACCTTTTTAAAAACAACAAAATAGAGTTCTCAAAGTGTACCTTCAGAATCCCCACCCAGAGTAGTACGGCACTCAGCCTCTCACCTCAGCTGACTATGCACATGGACAAAATAATCCGAACAGAGTCAGAGGACCGTTGTGTCCTACAGAAAACCTGAGAGGATAAACACTCATTTTGTAGGAGGTCATAATGCCTTCTTTCTTGTAAAGACTGTCTCCGTTTACAGCTCTAATGGCCCTGTCAGTTATGACGTCTGTCACAAGCAGAGGTGTTAGTACCGTAACACTGTTATGGAGCCAC
The DNA here is from genome assembly GCF_010015445.1 of Perca fluviatilis. NCBI lineage: Eukaryota > Metazoa > Chordata > Actinopteri > Perciformes > Percidae > Perca > Perca fluviatilis. Next base: position 3,569,043 of record NC_053116.1, read on the forward strand.
AGACCCTAAACAAAATCCGAACCCAAGCACCTTTAGCTGCTTAAACCTGATCAAACCGTAACCACAGCAGCCAACAGCCACATGGGTTGTAACAGTGATGTTGATGTTTAATGGGGTTTGGAAGCTACTGACAAACAATGTCGCCCTTCCCATTGAGGTATTAGTGATTTTTACAAAAAAAAGATTGTTCTCTCGTAATTACGAGATGCAAATCTTGTAATTATTATGAAATCAGTAGTCTATTTAATCAATGCAGCAAGAGGAAGAGATGCTGTAGGTTGTTGTGATAGAAGTCCAGTTAAGAAGGGGCACACAGAGGTTTGGCTAAATGCTAAAGGCTATGCTCTGTTGTTAAGTGCAATGAATGTGCAGTGGGTGATTTGAAAGGGATAAGCTGACACACACACAGGATCAGACAAATGAGCATCAGGTGAGATACAAATCTTGTAAATATGAGATTTTATCTACAGTGAGTGCAGTGCATTTCTGTACAACCTGTGTTAAGTTTTTTTCTTTTTAAAAACACACAATTGATCTGGGAAATAATTTTAGAATTGGAAATATTTTTGAAACACTCAAAGATTGCACATTAATGGTGGAGTGGTGAAAGTTGATGACTGAACGACAACGAATCGTTCCTTTACCTCACACACACACACACACACACACACACACACACACACACACACACACACACACACACACACACACACACACACACACACACACACACGCAGGACTAAGGGACTTTGATCGTTTCCTGACCCAGACTATAGCAACTCCACACAGCCTCAGTGAAGTCACAGTAAACGACCGACAGCGTGGGCCAGTCAACATTTGCATATGGTCCTTTTCAGGTGGCTGAAGTGTATTTCCGTGCCAACTGGCTTTTAAAAATGTCAGTAGTCATGCCATTGCAGCTACCACAGGATTTATGTTTAAAGTCTCTGGTTTAAGAGATTGGTGGTTCTGTGATTCAGATGTCTGCAGCTTGTAACTGACGCTGACATTGCTATATGTGGTAACCTTTTGAAAATCTCTTCACTTCAGTTCAGTCTGAGAGCCAATAAACGAGAATGAGCAAAACGAAACAGAAAGTGGGCACTGTGCTACAATGTTCCCAGTGCACACATCTTCAGTTTTATTTTTCTTAGCGGGGTGCAGAGATTGTTAGCTTCTATTGACCACACAAAACAACCAAATCAGGTGCTTTCAAAAAGCAAGCTCTTACCGCTGCTGCGTCCAACAACAGCAGCACTGCCATCAGCAACACAGGTAGCAACCACTAGGAAACAGCCCACTGCTGGAACAGGGGGTTGGAGGGGGGTTGGGGGGTGAAGTCTCAGTCTGTGTCCTGACAGGGTTCCTACTGTAAACAGAGCATGTGGGCTCCTGGGCTACCAGATCACACCTCCACTGAAGTGATCTGGTTCATCTGGGCCCTCATGGACTGGATGCTGTTGAGGATCTTCTTCTGGTGGCCGGCTAATGTCACTCCGACTCTGACGATGTCCCTGAGGAGAAATTGTTGATCAGTTCCACCTCAGTATTTCGCAAGACATTTGAAATCATTCAAGACTAACTGTTCTCTGGATGCCGACACTTTTTAAATATGATGTTAGAGTAGCTAGAAAGCAGAGACTGTCCTCCCCCCGTAAAAAACAACCCCGTAAGTCGTTTGTTCCAGGTGATGAAGTATACGAGCGTCAAACAAACACAGGACTTTCACCCGGGAGACTGGTGTTCATGTCCACAGTGAGATTTTTTAACTTTATGGAAAAAAACTGCGTCATATTCCGCGTCACGTTCTGCGTCAGGATTTTAACCCAAACCACTAACTAAGTAGTTTTTGTGACTAAACCTAATCAATCTGCGAACGATTCACAACGCTAACGACGTGTTTAAAACCACGGCCCTTACCTTCTCTGGTTTAGAAATGGGGACCCTGTGGGTCGTATTAGAGGGCAGGACTGCTTGACAGCAGCAGCGAGTGGATGTAGAGCTTTTTGCCCTTCGTTTTGCTACTTACCCATGACTGGTAAATATTCAGACAGTACTCAGGGCACACAAAATTTTTAAAAGTCACCTGCATGTAAATAATCCCCCCTCAAGCTATGTTTTGACGTGAAGTCACTGTGGAATTATAATGCTCAGTATTGACTCTCAATCACAGCAGTCCAGAGGCCTGTACTACGAAGCAAGATTTGGCGTTAACGAGGTAACTTCAGGTTCAACCCAGGATTTAGTATCACGATGGTGGATCATTTGTTACCGGGTTAAATCGCCATGGTAACTTATGCTGAACACCTAACCTGGTCGGGAGCAGGTTATGTTGGAGATTAGAGATCAACCGTTGTCAAAGCACCGCCTACTGACCAATCAATGTTCGATTGATAACGGCGTCACCGTTCTTAGAAGAGCCGGTGGAGCTCTGTGCGCGGAGACATTGGCAACCAATGCCACACATCGATTTGAATTACGTTTTTATATTTTTTATTTTCTCTCACGATCGCTTAACGCTGCCAGGGTTGCAACTGATAATATAACAGGCTAAAGCAACGACATTTTATGGAAAGCAACCACTAAATGCTTGCTCTTGGGGGAATTACTAGAATTGTTGGGGCTTTGTAAACTATAGAGTGTGGTCTAGACCTACTCTATCTTTAAAGTGTCTTGAGATAACTCTTGTTATGATTTGACACTATAAATACATTTTAATTGAACTGAATTGAAAGCAAAAGTGTAATTATGGTCAGATCTTGTGCCTGACTGATGGGGAAGTGATATTGATAAGCGTTGTGATTTAGGCCTACGCAGAACAGCGTCAGCTTTTTTTGCCAGCTTTCCTTCCTGCGTTTTTTTCCTGTAAAACCGTGTCTGTGTTCTTCATATTTATGTAGAATTATACTTTGCTCTTCTTATGTAAGTTATGGTTATGCGGGACCGCGGTTGTTAGGTTAGGTGAAGCCGGGTAACTGAAATAAGTCCAGGGCATGTTGATCTTTATTTGTAGTACAGGCCTCAGGTCAGTCCGTACCACAGCCCTGCCTTTCCTGTCTGTCTCACTAACAAAATAAAGCAGAAATGCCAAAAGAATAAAAGATAAGGCCACTATTTGTAGTAAAGATGTAAAAACATAATCTTTTTAATGATCTATCTCTATCATTTCATTCAAACATGATTTGAAGTAGGTTTAGCCTAGTTATTTTTGAAAGTATCTGCTGACATTTACATTAAGGATCCATTTCCCTCGATATATGACAACATCTATTAATTAGGTAATTACACATTAAGATCAGCTCTCTTATCTGGTTTAACTATATTAAATTACTGTGCAGAGGTTTGGAGGCAATATTTACAAAAGTAAATTACATTTGCTTTTTATTCTACAGAAAAGAGCAATGTGAATAATTTCTAATGCTGGGTGTAGGGGTCATACCAGTTCATTATTCATACATTTATAAGTAATAAAGATGGCAGACCTGGTTAAAATTTAGCACAATTAATGTTTAAAGCAAATATGATACACTACCGATAAATGTTAATTTCAAATCTGTAAAGGTGTATTTTTGTGTTTCTGTCTGTGGTGTAAAATTATGGAAGAGCTGGAATGAGGAACTCAGCGATGGCCTTTGATTATCATTTATTTATTTAGATTGATATTCATTCTTTCTTAGTTTCCCTTTTTCATTTTATTTAATTTACTTGTTTTTATAAATTCTGAATGGATTCATATTTTTGATACTAAAATATATCAATAATGAGTATATCATTTTGGAGTAAATTAAATAAATATGCATGAAATTATATATATATATATATATATATATATATATATATATATATATATATATATATATATATATATATGTATTTTATATAAATATATGAGAAAGAAATTGTATTTTGCAAGATACTTGGTAAGTTAAGTTCAATATTTGGCTGAGTTAAAAAAACAAAAAACAAAAAAACTATTATGACAGAGGAAGCATGTTAACTAGGCTGGGATCAAAGAAGTGTAAACTTTTTCCCAAACCCTTTTGGACATGTCAAAAAATAAAATGTTATTCATGTATCTTTATGCTTTCTATGTTGTGTAATATTATTATTTTCTGAATGACCTTTTTCTGTTTTATTTTACATGTTTGAAATACATTTCATCAATCTATTAATTCACACTGAAATAGGGGGACGCAATCAGGAGGAAATTAGGGGTTCCAATGTCATTTTATAATTTGAAGATATGGATATGAGATATTTGCTTTCTACTACAAACTAGGAGCCCTTGCGTCTGCATTAGGTTTAAAATCACATATAACTATCTACCAATGACCACGATGATCAGTATCATCAACAAATCTCTCTCTGTGTCATCTGTCTGGTCTACAGGGTCAGAATATTGGAAGTAAGCAACATACTCCATGGTCATTTTAGACACAACATCAAAGCTGCTGAAGTCTTCGTTGGCAAAGTTCTCCTTGTACTGGCCCATCTTAATGGCGTCCAGCCACTCCTCCACGGTGCTGAAAGAGGAGAAGTCTGGAGTGGTGCGATCCAGTAGAGGTAGGTGAACACTGGTGGACACAACGAAGACAAAACAAGAACACAGAGTTGGTCAGTGAGGTGGTAGGTCAGGCCCAGTGGTAGTGAGGGAGGTCCTTTCCTCTCCATACCTTGATGACAGCGGTGTCATGGCCTTGAGGCTGCTGGGGTTGCGGATCATCTTGTCCAGGGTGCTGACTATCTGGCTGAATTTGGGCCGGTTGCTGCGGTCCTTCTGCCAGCAGTCCAGCATCAGCTGATGCAGTGCAGTGGGACAATCCATAGGGGGCGGCAACCTGTAGTCCTGCTCTATGGCATTGATAACCTACAAGAATGTACAACGTGGAGTCTCAGAACATGATTCATTCCAGAACCACACACACACACAGACACAGACACACAGACACACACACACACACAGACGCACACACACACACACACACACACACTCACTTATACTTATTTCTTAAGTATCAGTTCAGGCCGTTGTTTTAGAACCAGAAAGACCGAAACGATATCCAAAAGTTGTAGAAATATTTCACTCTCAGTCAGGACAGGGTATCTTAAAAACTACATTTTTCTTGGGTGCATTTCTATAAATTTGCTGTAAAACCAAAATATCTCAAGTTTACATCTATACTTGTACACCTGATTATCTACTAGATGACTTTTGTAAAAAGACAGCGTGCTTTTTGAGTTTTGTCAGAGCTTGGTCAGCAGTTTACCTGTGGACATCACCTGGACATACTGAATGCCTCACTGATAAATTAGGCAGTAGCTCAGTCCGTAGGGTGTTGGGTTGGGACCCGGAGGGTCCGCTGGTTCAAGTCCCCATACGGACCGAAGTACTGAGTGTGGACTGGTAGCTGGAAAGGAGCCAGTTCACCTCCTGGGCACTGCCAAGGTGCTCTTGAGCAAGGCACCGAACCCCACTAATCGCTCTGACATCTCTCCATTAGTGCATGTAAAGGACCTGAGCATGTGTGTGTGTGTATTTCAGGCTTGTGTGTAGTGTGTAAATTGTAATTTCTCCATTTGGGATCAATAAGGAGCTCTTCCTTTTCCTTGTGGTGATAATGTAAAAATGCTATGTTAGCACACAGCAGCTTTTCAAACTAGATGAGGCTCCATCACCTTCCTACGCTTTACTCACATCTTGATTGCTCATGTCCCAGTAGGGCCTCTCTCCGTACGACATCACCTCCCACATGACGATACCATAGCTCCAGCAATCACTGGACCAGGTGAACTTCCTGTACTGGATGGCCTCTGGAGCTGTCCAGCGGATGGGAATCTTCCCTCCCTGGAAAACCAAGTGGGAGGTCAGCAGTGGCACAGTGCACACCAAGACAGATCCAGTTATCACTGATGCTTTTAACAAACCTATTATCATTACTTTTATGCTGATTTTCTTCATTTCTTCTGGCTATTATCATCATCATTTTTTATGGTTAGGGTTATACCCCATAACATCAGAGCAGTTGCACTCACCCCATTACTCCATTTCCCAGATCAGGGTCAGGGTTAGGGTTAGGGTTTCTCAGAAGGCAAAGCACTGCTACTTCTGCTGCTTTGGCGGAGTAATTTGCACCTGAAAAGCAAACGGTGCTTTTCATGTGGTGCGAGCAAATCACTCCGCCCAAGTAGCAGTGCTTCGCCTTCTGAGAATATAGTTCCCAGTATGTATATGGTTAGAAGATGGCTGTGTCTCATGTGACCGTATTATTTGTACACGCTGTGACTATACAAATCACAACATGTAAATAGGAAAATGTTGTGTCGTTATTTTGTCACTTATTGGGAACAGTAGGCTAGATGGAGCCGGTTACCTCCAGGATCTGTGCTAAGCTAGGTTAGCGGTGATCTAACTCTGGGGCATACGGTGAATAAGCGAAAGTCCCAGTAAGTCGGCGTTTTCCTTTAACACTTTGACTAACATAGTTGGTATATCTGGCGTGTGGTTTCCAACATAATGGTGCCTCTCCGTGAGATTCCAACATAGTCCTGATGCAGACTCACCAGAGCGCTGGTGTACGTGGGGTCTGAAGTATCGTCCTCCAGGAAGCGGGACAAGCCGAAGTCAGACACTTTGCACACCAGGTTGCTGTTGACCAGGATGTTCCTAGCTGCCAGGTCTCGATGGACGTAGTTCATGTCACACAGGTACTTCATGCCTGCTGCTATGCCCCGCAGCATTCCCACCAGCTGGATCACTGTGAACTGCCCATCATTTTGCTGGAAGAAAAAACAAACATCAAATTACTTAACACTACATGTGCTGACCAATAGGATTGTAAACTTGAAATAGGATCAGAGCCAAAAGATTTCTCTCCCGTTTAATCAGTAGTCATGGCCGGATAATTCCAGTGAAAGTCACCTTTAAATTTCACATCTCCAGGAACTCTTTTTCCTCAAACCATAAAACATTTGGTTACACTTTACTTGAAGGTATCTACATAAGAGTGACATGACACTGTCACGAACGTGTCATAAACATTATAAACAAGTCAGAAACATTCACGACAAAACGCTTCTTTTAGTAAGTCTCATTCGGTTTCTGTCATGCCAAGTAATGGTTAGGGTTAGGGTTACAGTTAGGGTTAGGGTTCATGTGTCATGAGTGTGTCATGACAGGGTCATGTTTTCATGACAGGGTCATGTCACTCTTATGTAGATACCTTCAAGTAAAGTGTTACTAAACATTTGAAATAGCCATGAAATTTGCCGTGATTATTTATGAAAGATGACCTTTCCTTGAGCACCAGAATTCAGTTCACTTAAATGTTTGTTGAATATGAAATGTATGATTAGTGACTGCAGATGGGAATGGTGTAGCAGGATGGATACAGGAAGGATGGGCCAGTGCCGCCTGGGCTCAGCTGACCCCCAAAGCCTTCCTGAGGATACAGAGACCACTGAGCATTGTTGGTTTTGAGATGACAGACAGAAAACGGTGCCTTGTCCTTGGTATTGATGAAAATGATGATCCGCAGCCGGATGACAGAGCCCAGCAGGTGTGCCTTAACATTACCCAGTGGTTAATACCATTCATTTAACAGCTCCTGTTCCAAATACAGCGGCTGGAATATGTTTAAAACTGCAAAATAATGTTATATAACAGTAATAATAATAGTAATTGTTTATTTATATATCACTTATTGATATTGCAATATGTAGCCACTTAGGGCCATTAGCAGAACTTCAAACATATTCAAAACTCACTTTCTAGTCTGTGCTTTGAAATTTTTTTTTTTATTGCATCAGGTGCAGTGAAATGCACGAGATGCTCATGACCAGTGGCTGGGAGGCAACTTTGTCATTCTTCAGTGCGTCTCCTTTACCCTGAGGAAGGAGTCGAGGGAGCCGTTCTCCATGAACTCAGTGATGATCATCACAGGGCTGCTCTTGGTCACCACCCCCTCCAAATGGATGATGTTGGGGTGGTCGAACTGGCCCATGATGGATGCCTCACTCAGGAAGTCCCGCCTCTGGCGTTCAGTGTAGCCCGCCTTCAGCGCCTTAATAGCCACCAGGATCTCTCTCTTCCCAGGCTGCCGGAGGTTCCCACTGCACACCTCCCCGAACTCACCTGACGGCAACATGACAGCAGTCAGTGGAAAGTGAATGTTAAGCAAAACACATCTCTTCAAAAATGACTCAAGTAACCAAAGTAACTAAACAACTATCACTATCTTAGCTCTCTTTGACATAATCTTCCAAGGAATTATAGATATACTGTGTTCTTATCAGTAATATGACACGTTGCATGGATATGCCAAGGCATTCCCTGATTTAGTCCCCTGCTGAAGACTTCCAACCAATTAAACAGGAGTTCCCTAAAATGTCCCCTTGCATATGCGCCGATACCGTGGGTGCTCCGGAGCTTGAGCACCCACAGAAAATACTGAGCACCCATGTGTGCCAGACTGCCAGTAGGTTACATTCATTTAAAATTAAACATTGCAAGTGGAGTGTCTGTCATAGTGTGATTGGTTATGTCGCTGTCAGTCCCCTGCTCCATATCCTATCCACCAATCACAGCGTCTCTCGGATGAAAACGCCTCTTTTAGTGACCCCGCTCCATCCTCCCCACTTAGTGGATGACGCATCTCCAATATTTACCCTTGTTTTACCTCTTCTCTGGTTATGCAACGTGTTTTTAAAAGTCTGATCGAATAAATCTATCTCTGTTAATCCAGTTTGTTTCGATAGCCAGGCCCACTAATTCATGTTTAGGCCTAGGCTACTAGACAGGTGGCATTGATTCTTCATTTCCCACGAAGCTGATCGTGGTTACGTGTCAGTTAAACTTCTCATCTCCAGTCCTATCTGTATTTGTGAGAAGTGGCGCTGTCCTGAGTTGAAAGAACCTTGATTTCCTAAGGTTCTGAAATGCAAACATTTTTTGACTACTTTATTTTTTTATTTAAAGAGCGTGCGCCCGTGAGCACCCACGGAGGAAAACGTAAATCGGCGCCTATGTCCCCTTGTGACAACTGAACAGGACAGGACAGAGTTCAGCACTCGCTTGCTCCAATGATACCTGACATCCTTTCCTTTTTCATGCCAGGTTTTCCTTTACCTGCACCTATAACTTGTTCAATCTTGACACAGGAAATGTCAATCTCCTTGGCGAACTCTCGGACTGCTTCATTAGGGTCTTCATATGTGAAGGGGTCGATGTAGATCTTCATTCCTGGTGACACTTCAACAGAGAGATAGAAGAGACAGAAACAGCTACACACACACAAGTGAAACAGCTCTTCCAAACAACAGCTGCCACATGGAACATCAGCGTTAATGGCTGCCAGTCTATCCGATAACAACATGCTGTGTTACTTACTGTGACCACTGGTGTAATGTTGGAGTTTGTCTGTGTACTCTGACTCTGATCTTTCGGGACTTCTCCGGCTGGGGACACAAACACAGAGGCTTGCATGTCAACAGATCAATCTCTCCATCCACTGATGAAGACCATGCTGCTATGGATGAAAGCTGCTCAGCGGACCTTGAGTTGGGAATTTTTTTGTGAGAACACACCCAACAGTGAGCTTTCATACCAGTACTTACGTTTTGTTTTTGCCTTGCATGGTAATGCACTCTTGTGATTTTGACTGTTAATAAGTGAAAGGAGATGTGCAGTAGGGTGTGTTAGTAATACTGAAACAGCACAGCGCACAGTGGTTTGAATTATGTTGTTATGTTTTTTTATTTGCTCTCGCGATCGCTTACCACTGCCAGTGATCAAGGTAAGGTTATTGTCAAACATAATGCCAAGATTTTTTACAATTTGTGGCGATATTTTGGGACAACAAGCCCAGATATTTTGAAATGCATGCATTGCCTGCGTCGGGGCCAATAATAGCTACCTCTGTCAATTAAGTATTCTGTTGAATAAATCTTGTTTAGTCATGTTCACTTCCCTGTCTTTGAGTTCTGCATTTGAGTCGATAACCAAATTGATTTATTTTTTCTCAACGAAACATGGCTGAGCCACAATGAATACGTTAGTCTAAATGAAGCCACTCCTCCCAGTCATAATAATACTCAAATTCCACGAGGCTCAGGCCGAGGAGGGGGAGTTGCAGCCATATTCAACTCAAGCCTGTTAATTAACCTTAACTTTACTAAATAACTTTCGAATTCCTATTACCAGACCATAAGAAATTAAATTAAAGTTTCTACACTAGATGCCTATCTGACAGTGCTATAACTTAATTTAAGGAAGATATTTCAACAGCACTTAATTCAATGTCATGCCTTAATATAACAGAGGACCTAATTTTAGTCCCTCCCAACTTGATAATTTCGTAGACGCTGCTAGGGCCTGCCTACGGACAACTTTAGACTCGGTCGCTCCTCTCCAAAAGAAGACAATGAAGCAAAAGAAATTAACACCTTGGTATAACTCCCAAACTCGCAAATTAAAACAAATCTCACGAAAACTTGAAAGTAAGTGGCGTTCCACTAAACTGGAAGAATCTCGTGTAGATTGGCAAGATAGTCTGAAAACCTATAGGAAGGCCCTCAGAATTGCCAGATCAGACTATTACTCAACACTAATACAAGAAAATAAGAACAACCCAAGGTTTCTTTTCAGCACTGTAGCCAGGCTGACAGATAGCCACAGCTCTACTGAGCCATCTATTCCTGTAGCTCTGAGTAGTGATGACTTCATGACCTTCTTTAATGATAAACCTTTCGCCCTCAACTTCTAACAGCTCACCATTGGGCACAGGAGGACTGGAGAGAACGATAAGACCTGATACATACTTAAGCTGCTTTTATCCTATGGACCTTCAACAATTAATGTTAAAGGTCTCTTCAGCTAAGCCAACTACCTGTCTCTTAGACCCTATTCCAACGAGGCTACTTAAAGAAGCACTACCTGTGGTCAACACCACAATACTAAACACAATCAATTTGTCTTTATTAACAGGTCATGTACCGCAGCATACCTGTCAAGTATCCCGTTTTGGCCGGGAAAGTCACGTATTTTACTCTTCTTTCCCGCCGTCCTCCCGTATTAGTATTTTCCCGTAAATCTCCCGTATTTTAACCTGCGTTATTAAAAAATAATAATACCCCGGGCCCGAACGGAGTAAAAAAAAACAAAAAACAAAAACATTCCCAATCTGAGCTCTGTCACTAGCCTCGCGATAATTGCCACCTGCAGTAGCCTACAGGTGCTTTAGGTGGCAGTTGTCGCGAGGTTAGTGTGTGAGGTCAGATGATGAGTGACAATGCAGGGGGAAAAAAAGAAGCAAAAAACAGAGACGGATGATGGACGCTATGACAGAGACGGTGCGCTGCCAAAACTTATGAAGGCTTTACTATGCATTCCCCATAGCAATGCAAGTTCAGAAAGGGTGTTTAGCATGGTACGAAAGATTGTTACAGAGAATAGGATGAAGTTAGACAACAGAACTGTTTGCGCTCTACTCTCATGTAAAATGAACCACTCTGGCCCAGCCCACAAATACACTCCTTCCAAAACAGTCTTAAAGAATGCAAAGTCTGCAACAAATTTTTACAATAACTCACTAAAAGAGTAAAGAAAAGTTATGTGAAATGAAAAGAAAAACGTAAAAGAAAAGCAATATGAAATGAAAAGAATGTGTGGAATGAAAATAAAATGTAAAGACAAGCAATGTTATAAATTGTAAATGTTTTCAGCATTCTGCATCAAGTGGTGATTTTAGCTTTCTTGTACACCTGTCTTAAAATGTAAGGGATACTGGAGCTTGGTTGGGGTGGTGGGACTGCTCGCGGTGGGCGCCGGAAAATGTACCTTATTTTCAAATCCAAAACTTGACAGGTATGTACCGCAGTCATTTAAAATAGCGGTGATAAAACCTATTCTGAAAAAACCTACCCTCGATCCTGAAGTCTTAGCCAACTATAGACCTATATCTAACATTCCCTTTCTCTCCAAAATCCTTGAGAAGGTAGTCGCTAACCAACTATGTGACTTTCTACATAGGAACAATCTATTTGAAGACTTCCAGTCAGGATTTAGAATGCATCATAGCACAGAGACAGCACTGGTGAAAATTACTAATGACCTTCTAACTGCTGCTGACAAAGGACTTGTCTCCATACTTGTTTTATTAGATCTTAGTGGTGCATTCGACACTATTGACCATACCATCCTGTTACAGAGACTAGAACACTTAGTTGGCATTAAAGGAATCGCACTAAGCTGGTTTAAGTCCTATTTCTCTGAGCGATCCCAATTTGTTAACATTAACGATAAACCCTCCAAGTACTCTAAAGTTAGCCATGGCATTCCTCAAGGCTCAGTGCTTGGACCAATTCTGTTTTCCTTATATATGCTTCCTCTAGGTAATATTATTAGGAAACACTCAACTTTCACTGTTACGCAGACGACACCCAATTATATCTGTCAATTAAGCCAGACGAAAGTGGTCAGTTAGCTAAACTTCAAGCGTGTATTAAAGATATAAAATCCTGGATGACCCACAATTTCTCTCTTAGTTATGCTATTATAATTCTAGACTACCGGGGAATTTCCTTCCTTCCTACGACACACTGAGCTGCTCTCTCATCTCTGTTTTCACTTGTTTCCTTTTGTATGCATCCTGTCCCAGAAATGCTTGTAACTAACCTAGCTCTGGGGAGTTTACTCCCCGGAGTCCTTATGTTTCTTCTCTGCAGAGCTTTGCTCTGCGATTCTCTGCAATGCCCAGCCGCATCCTGCTGCATCCGCCGCATCCACCCATGCTCTGCAGCGCCACGTTACATCCCGCAACGCCCTGCTGTGATGTTCATACGCACAGAGTAGTCAGGATCGGTTATAGGAGACTGCACTACTCAGTATGACACGATGTGCCCTGCTATGACATGAACTTCCACGATGACCTTCGAAGTCACTGTTCCATTATCTTTAATGTGACTATTATTTGCCACTGTTCATCACACCCCCAACCGGCCTATCAAGAGTCTGGGTCTGCCGAGGTTTCTTCCTAAAAGGGAGTTTTTCCTTGCCACTGTCGCAATAGCCACTGCTAATGCTTGCTCTTGAGGGAATTACTGTAATTGTTGGGGTTTTGGAATTTATAGAGTGTGGTCTAGACTTACTCAATCTGTAAAGTGTCTCGAGATAACTCTTGTTATGATTTGATACTATAAATAAAATTGAATTGAATTGAGTCCAAGCCAGCTAACCTTAACACGCATTTTCGATATGTTGACAGATATCACCTATCTCTCTATCTATGTATCTATCTATCCATCTGCCCCTGGTGGCCTGTTCAGCTCTCCATTCATCTGTATTTCTATATTAGCACTAACTAACAGACTACGACCTGTACCGGTATATCTTCATTTTCTCAGAACTCTTTTTAGCTCATTGTTTTGTGGCACATTTATTGTGTGATTTAGTTAGTTTTGTGGCTAGTTTGCTTGCTGACAGCTAACAGCTAGCAATGGTAACAAGCCAGCAATAAGTGATACTCTTTAATCAGTACAGTTATTATTCTATTGTTTCATGGCCTGTAACATTGCTGGCTCACCTGCGGCAGACAATGATTAATACAGTGATGGCAATGATGAAGACTAGTCCTGCAGCAGTGGAACCGATGATGAGGGGGAGCTTCTCCTGGATACTGGACTTATATTCCTCTACAGGTAAAAAGACAGAAAACCAAGAAATGTGACTCCTTTTCAAATATGTATGTGATCCAGGCCTTGATTAGCTACCTATGCTACAGAGCAAACATATGATTGTCATTCCTACCTTCAGTCATGGTTTGGAAGTACATTTTCCCACTAAAGCGTCCAAATCCAGCGACAGTCCGAGCCCGAACCTGAAAGACGTAGATGGTTCCAGGCTTTAAGCCTCGTATGACTGCAGTGTTGGTCTGACTCCTCGTCAGAGAGGAGTTCCACTCTGCCTGGTTCTAAACAAAAAAAACATGGATCAGAAAATTATACATCAGAAAATAATCAGACAAGCACTGTAATTAATGACGAATAACTCATCATCAGCACAGATGTACCTTCTCATAGTACTGCAGTTCATAGTCCAGGATGAGTCCATTGGGCTGATCAGGCTGGGACCAGGACAGGGTGATGCTGTCAGGGCTTCTGCTGACCTGGTGGATGATGGACACTGCTGATGGTGCTGAGGACAAAACAAGGGAAAGCAAAGTTGGAGCTGGAGAGAAAATGCTGACAGATAGACAGGCTACTGAAACCGAAACTACTACTGAAATTATATGTGAAACTGTTGGACCGACTCATGGTCAATCAACGGGAATTTCTTTCATTTAGCTGAAGCTTTTATCCAAAGCGACTTCCAATAAGTGCATTCGACCATGAAGGTACAAACTCCGAACAGCAAGGATCATAGAGAAGTACATTAGCTTCAAATACCACTAAGAGCCACCGGTAAGTGCAGAGTTATGCCATGCAAAAGGTTGGGTGAGCCTCACCAGCCTGGTTGGTGGTGATGTTGACAGACGTGTACTGTGGTGAATAAGGACTCTGGTCAGACACTCCATTGACAGCTTGTATTTCAAAGGTGTACTGGGTGTGAGCCAGGAGGTCGCTGATGTGGACGCGGGTGTCGGTCAGTCCCAGCTGTCTTGGTACAAACTGCACGTTGTCGCCACAGCGGGTGCAGCCACCCCGTCCACTGCCACAGCTCTTACATATGATGTTGTAGACAACATCTTCTCGGCCGCCGGCCTCCTGTGGTGGGCTCCACTCCAGCCTCAGAGAGGTCTCATTTACCATGGAGATGACGTTTTGTGGAGCTGATGGAACAGCTGGAAGAAAAAGGAGAGAACAAAATGATGCTCATACTGTACTTCAAAAAGTGCTTTTGTAATTGTAAATGAAGGCTAGCAACAATTCATGATTCTTCATTTGCTTCTACTTTTCCTTTACTACGGCTGCCTCGTCTGGATTTATTTTCAACCTGTGTAATTTACAGTTTTTGCCAATTGCTTACAAGTGAATGCTTGGACAAAAATATCAAAGACTTAACTTTTTTAACCACGCCTTAAAAGTCCCATGGCATGAAAATGTCACTTTATGAGGTTTTTGAACATTAATATGAGTTCCCCCAGCCTGCCTATGGTCCCCCAGTGGCTAGAAATGGCGATAGGTGTAAACCGAGCCCTGGGTATCCTGCTCTGCCTTTGAGAAAATGAAAGCTCAGATGGACCAATCTGGAATCTTCCCTTTATGATGTCATAAGGGGAAAGGTTACCTCCCCTTTCTCTGCTTTGCCCGCCCAGAGAATTTGGCCCACCCATGAGAAAGAGAGAGACATCATGGCTTGCAAACAAGTGAAGCATGGCAGTTGGTCAAACCCTCACCCCCACCCTCCACCTTGCCCCCCCGTCTCCTCCTCAAAAGTTACAGACAAAGAAATGGAACATCCTAAGGAAAGCTCAATGTGGGACTGACTCTAGTGGCTGTAATTCTGCACCAAGGCTGAATTTCAGGAAAGAGACTTCAGATACAGTATTAGGGGACCACTAAGGTCTATATAAAAGAGACTTCAGATACAGTATTAGGGGACCACTAAGGTCTATATAAAAGGGACTTCAGATACAGTATTAGGGGACCACTAAGGTCTATATAAAAGAGACTTCAGATACAGTATTAGAGGACCACTAAGGTCTATATAAAAGAGACTTCAGATACAGTATTAGGGGACCACTAAGGTCTATATAAAAGAGACTTCAGATACAGTATTAGGGGACCACTAAGGCCTATATAAAAGAGACTTCAGATACAGTATTAGGGGACCACTAAGCCCTATATAAAAGATACTTCAGATACAGTATTAGGGGACCACTAAGGTCTATATAAAAGAGACTTCAGATACAGTATTAGGGGACCACTAAGGCCTATATAAAAGAGACTTCAGATACAGTATTAGAGGACCACTAAGGCCTATATAAAAGAGACTTCAGATACAGTATTAGGGGACCACTAAGGCCTATATAAAAGAGACTTCAGATACAGTATTAGGGGACCACTAAGGTCTATATAAAAGAGACTTCAGATACAGTATTAGGGGACCACTAAGGCCTATATAAAAGAGACTTCAGATACAGTATTAGGGGACCACTAAGGTCTATATAAAACCATCCAAAAAGCAGCATGTCATAGGACCTTCAAACAAAGGCACCAAAAGTGCAGTGAGAAAAAATAAACTATATATGTTTTCTTTCTGAATCCATTTTATTTTTGCATTCATTGTTTACCTTTTGATTTTTTTCTTCAAATGCCTTTCAAAGCCAGTAGTAGAGAAAAAGACATGCATTTTGGGTAGTTATTACATAATGCACCATATTATTACATACTCGTAAAAGAAAAAGTGCAACAAAAGAACAACAAAAAGAAGAAATTATTTTTATTTTACATATTGCGTTCAGGGTTTTTATTACAAAATGTGGCAGATTATTACATAATGCGTTGTTATTACATAATGCGTTTCTATAGACCGTTTTCCAAAATAAACCATAACACATATGTATTTAATAGCCTGCTTTGCCAATCTTATTTGTTTGTGGTGGTGTGTTTGCTGTTCACTGTACACGGTTCTGAAGTGTCTGTTGCTAATGGTACTTGGCAGTGTGTTGTGTAGACACAGGAGATGTTGTTGGTTTGTGTGGTAGGAGGGGGGCTGTCAGCTTGTGTCATAATGCAATATTTGTAGAAATTAGCTGTTTTATTTGTTTGTTTTGCTCATTGCATTGCTAAGGCTGGACTAGCATCTTATTTTTCTTTCAATTTTTGCTGGCATGGTCATAAATATAACTTTTACTGGACTATAAGAGAGGACACAATAAGCTAGGCTGGTAGTTTGCTTTTTTCCCCAACGAGTAAAGGGGGGTTCAGAGGGCCAAGGTTTAAGAGTCACAGTGCGCAAATGATCTGCATGACATCATGCGTACACAGCAGCAAGTGTAATTACTGTGCTTCTTGCGGATAGAGTAAGCTAAGTGCTTTGAGATAAGTGTAAACAGCCTAATGTTTTGTAGTGTTCTGCGATAGGTGTTCATATCACAGCAGGCACACTGCTATCCATGAGTGTGCTCTCATGACAGTTTGTGTATACATACTTGTACACGGCATCTGTGGAGGGTCAGAGTCAGCGCGGTAGTAGCCATTACGACAGACACAGTTGGTTGCTCCCTCACTGGTGGTTCGGCTGTTAATGGGGCACTGCAGACATTGCTGGTCTCCCTGTGCAGCCTTGAAGAACCCTGATACACAAGCTGTATGGAGATATACAACAGTGTTGGGGGGGGGGGTGCACAGAGGAATGAGGAAGGACAGGGGGAAAAAAATTTGCAGTAAGAATTGGAAACCCAGATGAGACCAAGATTAATCTCTACCAAAGTGATGGAAAGGCCAAAGTGTGGAGAAAGAAAGGAACTGCTCATGATCCGAAGCATACAAGCTCATCTGTGAAGCATGGTGGAGGTAATGTCATGGCTTGGGTGTGCATGGCTGCTTCTGGAACAGGCTCATTCATATTTGTTGATGATATAACTGATGATGGTAGCAGCAGAATTAATTCAGAAGTGCACAGAAACATTTTGTCTGCCAATTTACGGAGAAATGCATTGAAACTAATCGGGAGGGAGTTCATCATGCAGCAGGACAATGACCCAAAGCACACTACCAACAAAACAAAGGACTTCATCAGGGGAAAAAAGTGGAAGGTTTTAGACTGGCCAAGTCAATCACCTGACCTTAACCCAATAGAGCATGCATTTCACCTCCTGAAGAGGAGACCCCCCCGTAACAAACAAGAACTGAAAGAAGCTGCGGTAAAAGCCTGGAATAGCATCACAAATGAAGAATGCAACAGTTTGGTGATGTCGATGGGTCGCAGGCTTGAGGCAGTTATTGCAAGCAAGGGTTATGCCACCAAATATTATTATTTACTTTAAGATTATTTGTTCCAATACTTTTGCTCAGCTAAAAATGCAGTGGTCTAATACCAACGGCGATATGTCCTAAGTTGTTTGACACAAAACCAGGAAATAAAAGCTGAAATTCTGAACTCTTGTCTCATACTCATCTTTTGATCTTAAACCCAAATGTCTTCAGTGAACAACAAAAACAAAAGAATTTGCCTTGCCGTTCCAATACTCAGTGTCAACTTTATATTAAATTGGCTACTCTTGTATCAGAACCATCAGTATTAGTAGTCACATTCTAAAATCCTATGTCTGAGCTTTTTCATCTCTACGTTTTATCCACAGAGCATATGATTAGTCGTGATAGCCTATACACCTGCATCTCACAAAGGTCAGCTCATCGAAGTGACATGTACTGGGACTCGTTCAGATGCTGTCAGTTCTGCTGTCCACAGGCTCATAAAACATGTCAGAACATGTGGAGCTGAGGACACGGGCTGGGATTACAAAAGACAAGAAAGAAAGAATAGGAGAAAGCAAGAAAGCTGTAGCGTTCGATCAGTATTTCCATTTTGTATTCCTCTGTGAATGTATGATACTATTTTATTTGATTGATTTAATTTCGGGTTCATTTATCAGGAGGCTATTTTACATCCACTGTACCTGGACTGGTGGTAAGAGGCCACCCTAAAAAGAGAGAGAAGGATTAAGCTATAAATAATACATACCGATTTGTCCCTATACAATAAAAGTTTATTATACTAATGCTAAAAGACAACAACATAAAAACAAGAACAGTTGGTTAAGATCAACACCAGCACACACACACACACACACACACACACACACACACACACACACACACACACACACACACACACACACACACACACACACACACACACACACACACACACACACACACACACAATCTCAGCTGAACTGTCAGACCATATAACTGTCATGGTTGTGGTTTTTCCTGTTTTATTTTGTCAGTTCATTCCCTGTTTGCTTCTTTCCCAGTGTTATGTTCACTGTTTCCTGTTTGGCTGTATTGTTCTCATGTCTTTTTCATGGTTGGTTGTATGTTTTCATGCTTCAGTTCCTGTTTTATTTCGTAGTCTGGAGCTGTATTCGACACCATTCCATTTCATGGAAATAGTGCACTATATAGTGTGTTCGCCATCTGTGTAGTGGAGTTCGAAATCTCCGCGGTAAATTAATTCACTATATAGTCCGCTATAAAATACACACAACGCACAGCTAATTTGAGTGTACATACGATGTACCCTACATTTTACTCCTGTATCCCACAATGCAACGCGGCCGTTTTTTCCAGGAGGAGAAGAAGAAGCAGAAGTGACCACGACATTTGAAAAGGAAAAATGAACTGGACGTATTAGAAGTATTTTAGTTTTGGTTAGTTTACATGATGCTGGGCGCGCCCGCCTCCGTCACGCAAACAACGGGCGCATCTCCTAACGCAAGTCACGCAACGATGTGTTTTCAGTGAGTGTCCGAAATCTCATGGTCGTTCCCTATATAGTTCACTATTTAATAAACACTATATTGGGAATAGTGAGTGAGTGAATGAGGGAGTGGTTTCGAACACAGCTTCTGTTTTTCTTGTGTCATGTCTTGTGTCATGTCCCTGATGTGTCTCACCTGTTCATTTGCCTTTATGTCACCTGTCCCTCGTTACTACCCTCGTTACCTCGTGTATTTAGTCTCTGTGCTTTCTTTGTCTGTTTTCCATTCGTCAACATGCCTGGGGCCATTCCCTGCGTCACTGCGTGCTGACGTTTACGATAAGTGTGTCTCATTTCCGGTGCTTCTGTGAGGCTAGTTTGCTGCTCCAGCTAAACTTAGTTAATTCTGTAATAATAATAATTCATTTATTCTTTAATTTAGAGGCTATATACCTGGATTACATTTAAAACTACACTAGTTCTACGTAAGGACTTCTAGATCTCTTTTTTTACAGCGACTGCCTCGCTAATCTCACAGTTATTGACACGCTGTTAGCTCTGTAAGATACTTTAGCTTAGCCATTAGCAATGACTTATTCCTCTCCCTCTTCTGCTCTCTCTTGCTCGTTGTGTCAAATGTTTAGCTATTCCTCTGCCTCCTTTAGTGGTAATGATACATGCAATAAATGTAGTTTATTCGCTGCTCTGGAGGCAAAGCTTAGTGAGTTTGAGGCAGGGCTCCGCCCAATGGAATCTAACTCGTATGCTTCCATAGCTAGCCAGCTCTCCATTGCTGGTGCAGGCTAACATACTGTAGCTTCTGTTAGCAGTCCCCCGGCAGGCCCAGAGCAGCCAGGCAAGTGGGTGACTGTCCAAAAACAACAAACCTAGCGAAAACTTGAAAGTAAATGGCGTTCCTTCAATCTGGACGAATCTTGTTTGGACTGGCAAGACAGTCTGAAAACATACAGTATTGGAAGGCCCTCAGAAATGCCAGAGCAGCCTATTACTCATCATTAATAGAAGAAAATAAGAACCCCAGGTTTCTTTTCAGCACTGTAGCCAGGCTGACTGAGAGTCACAGCTCTATTAAGCCATCAATTCCTATAGCTCTAAGTAGTGATGACTTCATGAGCTTCTTTAATGATAAAATTATAATAATTAGAGATAAAATACATCACCTCCTGTCTCAACAACGGTTTACCTTTTAAACACCGTTCTGCGAGAAACTGCTTCAAGACCTGACATATACATAGACTGCTTTTCTCTTTCTGACCACCAATTAAGCCATCTACCTGTCTTAGATCCCATCCCAACTAGGCTAGTTAAATAAGCTTTATCCTTTAACAGGTCATTTACCACAGTCATTTAAAGTAGCTTTGATTTAAAAACTCTTGTTAAAAAAAACCACTCTTGATCCTGAGGTCTTAGCCAACTATAGAACTATATACTGTAATCTCCCCTTTCTCTCCAAGATCCTTGAGAAGGTAGTCACTAATCAGTTATGTGACTTTCTACATAACAATAGTTTGAGGATTTTTAGTCAGGATTTAGAGAGCATCATAGCACAGAGACTGCAATGGTGAAAATGACAAAGGACTTGTCTCCGTTCTTGTCTTAAAAGACCTTAGTGCTGCATTTGACACTATTGACCATAGCATCCTGTTACAGAGGCTGGAACATTGAATTGGCATTAAGAAACCACATAAAGCTAGTTTGAGTCCTATTTATCAGATCAATCTCGATCTGTTAATGTTAACGATAAATCCTCCAGGCACGCTAAAGTTAGCCTTGGTGTGCCGCCGTGGTCCTGCTCAGTGTCTTAGTATGCCCTGCTACGCCGGAGTTCCATTTTCTTTGTTACTATAATTGCCACTGTTCATCATACCAACTGCTTTAATCATTATAACTAATTTCTCTATATCTATATATCTGTATGAGTGTCTCTGTGTCCCAAACGGCACCGGCAGACACCCACCCACCAAGATTCTGGGAAATATAATAATTTCTGACCATGCGTGGGTTTGCCTAGACCTGCTGCCTCAAAGTGAGAGAAGATGCTCTTATAGGTGGCCCCTTAACTCCTTCCTTTTACAGGAGCCAGAAATATAGAATGGCTTAGGTCTGAGCTAAAAGATTACTTGGCGATCAATTGGTGATCAAAGAACTCCTTGACGCAGATTTAACTATAGAGGAAATTAAAGCGGTAATGGGCGCCTGGCTATGGCGAAGGCTATGAGGGCCAGGGTAATTTTTTATTTTTTGTATGTATTTTTGCCCCTGTAAAGCAAAAAAATTGCCCTGAACTGAATAGGGCAACCGCAAGACATAGCTGTAATATATCCTACCATTTCACATCAAACACCACTCACATCTCCAGACTCCGGCCATCACTCTCTGACTCCGTGGCAGAAACCCTCATTCATGCTTCCATAACCTCCCGTTTGGACTACTGCAATGGATTCCTGTCTGTCCCCAGTAATACCCTAGATAGGCTCCAGTATGCCCAAAACTCCTCACCCACACCAAGACCTGGCAGCACATCACCCCAACCCTCATCCACCATCACTGGCTCACAATTAAGTCCCGCATCAAATATAAAATCCTCCTTCTCACATACAAATCCCTCCATGCCCTGGCCCCACAGTACCTCTCTGACTTCCTCCATACATACACCTCACCCCGAAACCTGTGGTCCTCAGACGCTGGCCTTCTCTCCATTCCCCACACCAGACTCTGTACTTTCGGAGACAGTACCTTTAGTGTTGCAGCCCCATCCCTCTGGAACACCCTCCCTGCAGATATCCAAAATGCTACATCCCTGAACATTTAAAAAAAAAAAAACTCCTGAAACACCACCTGTTTACCATAGCTGACAACCACTTTAGCTTAGCCACAGTAATTCTGTAAAGTGTCCATGGGTTTCATGAAAGGCGCTATATAAATAAAAGTTCTTATTCTCTCATGGGGCCATCGTTGTTTTAGGGCTCCTCAGACATTTTTTAACTGCACTTTTATTTTTGAAAAGTAGTCAGCAGACCAGGAAAATTATTCGTATCATATTCAGCCTGTAACATTTTAGGTCAGTGAACTTGTTTTTTTAAGAATTTGCCTCTGATTGTCTCTGAACCAATAAGAAAGGTAAGATTCCAACAACGAAAAAAGGGTCAGCCACAGGAATTAGAATAGTAAACACCAACACTAAAGGCTGATGGAAGCGCTGCAGGCAGAAGGTTCCAGCAAATCACATCTTCTTTTCTTTTGTGAATTCTGTGCTCTGGTGACCATGACCACAGTGTGGCACAGAGTGGACAGGGCACGACAGGACGTCTGTGGCTGGATTGGCTGTGCCTGTATTGTTTTTGGCAGCTGTTAGGTACGTTACAGTGCCTTTTGAAACTTCTCTGAATTTGCATTACAGGCAGATGATAAGACTTACTTTCTGTTTGGGAACTCCAGGTGAAGTCGTGAAAGCCATTGAGTTCCCAGGACAAACAATGGGGATCAGTGATTGGTTGTTAGGTGTGCATATTCACAGCTCAGTAACAATCAGTCCAGAGAGATACAGCAGAGAGGGATTAAGGTCTACCAAACAGTTGCTGGAATTGTTGCTAGGCACTTTTTTGAAGTAAACAAGGTCTTAAAAGTCTTCAAATCTAGCAAGAAAGTCGCTAAATTGGAAACCCTGAAAACCTTTTTAGTTTATACAAAATCTTTCTGAGCATAAAACATCACATTAAGTCTATTAAATTCAGTTTACATGATCCCTTTTGGTTTTTTAAATAAGTCCAAGAATAAATTGCCGAATCCAGAGGCTGCACCTGTTTAACATGTGACCAACAACAAGTGAAAAAACTATGGAACTTCTTTCAATAAACCATAGCTGGTGTTTTGACATTTTGCATATTGTTCTGAACTGCAGCATTAAGTCGGTAGCATTGGCCTTTTACAAAACCGCAGCGGTAATTGATAGTAGATAGTAGAGTGAAATATTTGTTAATTCAAATTTTTGTTTGTTTTTGGTGAGGCAAAGATGCAGCCGCAAACACGCTGACAGACTACAGACTACCAGCTACAGCTGGTAGCAGCAGCATGGCTCTGGGCATGGCAAAGTTGGCCAGTCGCTACGCCACTAAACTGCAACATATTCTTTGGGCATATAAGGCCACAGCACCCACGGGAGCACTACCAATATCCCGAGCCTCACAGCCCTCCAGCTGCTGCTTCACCCTCCTCCACTGCTTCACCCTCCTCCGCCTTCTCTCTCTCTCTCTCTCTCTCTCTCTCTCTCTCTCTCTCTCTCTCTCTCTCTCTCTCTCTCTCTCCCCGTCCGTAACGTTGTACCTATCATTTCAGACATCCTGAACGGCTATTTCTCATAGCGTTACACTCTCCACACCGCTGTCTTCAGACAAAAAGTCACGTCCTGAGATCGATAATGTTATCAGACACTTTTAGTAAAAATCAGTAAGTACAAAAAAATGATAAATCACTTTTAGTGGACAAAAAGCACGACTCCACAATTGCCCCATTAGATTAAATTGTAGCTTGGTTTGTGCTGGCTCGTCATTGCGATCTCTCTCAATACTGGACCAAATTCAAAGATTTTTGGTCACATCAGTCTATTAGACACAAATGCATGGGGAAATGGGGTTCCAGGTTGAAAAAAAGCTGTAGTCAACCTTCAACACTGAATTTTATACAATTACATTTTGCATCTGCCTGTTGAATTTGACCAAGTTAAAGGTATAGTAGTTGAATTTTATAAATTGTATTTTGCATCTGAATTTGGTATATTTAAATTTTTTTATGTCAAATTTTTTATTCTGAATTAGAAAAATAAAAGGTGAAAAGAAGTTGTTTAGAGGCCAAAAATTCAGATGCATCATTTCAATGCATAAATATTCAGTGCTAAAAATACAATAGCTTTTTAATTTCAAAATCCGATGAAACAGATTTACTTCCATATGAAGGGTGTTACATCCGGAAAAGCATTGGCTGCTTTCTCTTCGCTCCGTTGATCTATTCCACAGACAGTTCAGACTGCTATCTCTACCGATATAAGCTGCTCTGTTTTAGGCTGAAATGTAACTCTGTGGTTTTGTCTAGATTAAGCTATAAGCAGGTGGAAGCTCCGCTAGCTGCTAGGCTAGTGTGTAACGGTAAACACTGCAGAGTTATTGTGTCCACCTCAGCTGAAAACTGAGAAATATGCGACAAGAAATCAAGAAAACAAAACAGAGGTGTGGTGTAGTAGAGCAGCACTGCGGGCTCCTTACCTCTGCAGACTGTACCATTCTCTACCGCCTCATACCCGGCTTTGCACATGCAGCGCCCGATGGGTACCATCCACTCGCCATCCCCGTTACAGTACAGCTTGATGGGTACATCCACCTCTTCCCCATTGGGAACACACACCCCTCTGGCTGCCACCAGAGAGGTGCTCTCCGCTCCAGACAGAGTCTCAGAGAAGATGGCACCGTTGTGGATCACACTGAGACATTTCCTGTAGAAGACTCGAACAGCGATGAGCGACATGCAGGCGCCGTAATCCTGGAAAGCGAGGTAGAAGCCATTGCGCGAAACGGGTCCAAAACTCCGAATTTCACTGTTGATATTCATGATGCGACCACCAAGATCAACCTGAGAGAAGCTCTCATCAGCCGCTATGGTGTCCACTTTCACCCAGGGGTTCTCCATCCAGGCTGGGGACGATTTTGTGGCCGTGTCCGAGTCAGACTCATAGTAATACAGGTTGAAGGTCTCCTTGCAAGAGCCAGGGACATTGGGTATGGAACTACAGTCGCGTACTGAGAACTTCATCTGGACGTGGATGCGCTGAGCACCCCGGCGGCGGATGTATTTGGTGCGTACCCAGTTGTTCTGACTGCTGTCGAAGACATTGCACACCTGGTATGTTCGGATGGTGTTCATGTTTTCATCATAGCCACTAACTTCTTCCCACTGGAAGACAGACAAGAAAGAAAACTATTTATTCAGTGACACACAACAAATGTACAAAACAGTCACCCAGTAACAGTTATTCTTAGGAGCAGTACTAAACCACAAAACAGTTTGGTCCCGGTGACCTGAAGGACAACACAAGGGTTGAGCTGTGAAAACCTGAATCGAGCCAGTGTCAAAGAGCTGAGATAGTGAACGTCTTCCTTTTGGAAACTGCTTTCAGTTGTTTTGTGTTGAGTTTGTCCAATAAATTACCTTATTTACCGTTTGTCTAGACCTCCCGGGTTTATTATTTTAAATTGTTTGCGTCCTCCACCCCTAGACAAATTAGTGCATTTTTGTACAGCATTTTGGTCAGCTTAAGCTGTGTTTAAATGTGCGCTAGAAATAAACTTTACTTACTTACTTTACAAGAGACAGGGTTTAGAGAGCAATTCTCAACAAAGTAAACGGAAGTACATAACTCTTGTGTTTTTGTTTTTTTGACTGATTGACCTCATTATTTTTTTAAATGTGGCCCGCAATGTTGCCCCGAACTGGAAAGTGACCTGCATGCGCAAAAGATTAATAAAATGTCACACGAGCACCCTGTTAAAATGTTTATCAGAATAAACCCCTGGATGTATTTAGAGAACTAGGGAGATGTCATTATGTCGTGCTACTAGCTACCACTAGCTAGCTGCTAGCCTATAGCTGGCAGTTTGGGAACAGAGACATAAATAACGTTACATCCACGCTAAAACCTGTACAGCATACAGTGCTCGAATGTATCATAAGATAATACAAATGATGAATTACAGCCATATATTCATTACTACATGCTACAGGATCTCAGGAGAACCGTCATATGAGCCTGCACTGCAGGGCGGCTCAGCCACGGTGCAGTCCCGCGGGTCTGCTTGCGTTATTACTATTATCATATTACTAATTCTATTTTTTCTATTTCTTATACTTTCTGTATATTTTTTTCTCCTGTCTACTTAATTTGTATTTGAGTTATTCTGATGTGTGTACATTTATTTTCTTTTTTTTTCTTTTGAGCTGCTGTAGCATAGGAATTTCCCCAGTGTGGGATTAATAAAGTCTATCTTATCTTATCATTATACACGTTCATCATGCCTGGTTAAATAACTCTGGATTCTGTTATTAGTGCATGTTACAACTTTTAAAACACAATGATTTAAATAAGGACTATTTAATAGTTCGGACTGGTAAGATGATGTACCACAGATGTATTCGTTGATATATAGACGCATTTTTACCAGTATGTAAAGTCTATGGGAAAGCACAGAATCGCTCTAGACTGACGACAGAGTCGCATAAATTCCGATCTGACCGTTCAGACTGAGGCCGCATTTAAAAAAATGTCAGCGTCATCTTGGCAGTCAAAAGAGTTCATCTCCGATATCCGCCTTTTGATTTTAGTATTGTTTCTTATATGAGGCTCCTTTTTCAACTACAAGGTCAATATTGTTTTTCACTAACGACAAAACAACGAATTATCCGTGTATTTATATGGAACTAAGCTTTAGGAGCTTTCCATCTTTACTCTCCTCCCTGTTACGTTGCGGAAATCGATTCTTTTTGACTGGCAAGATGGTGGCGACCGGAAAAACCAACTGCTAAAGTGAGTTGTTCAAAACCTTTCTTTTTGGTAAACTCTGTGTACACAAACAATGTTCTCAATGCTTGAGTTCATGTGTCGAGCCCCTGGTGATACTGGTGATACCGATTTTGATGCGATCATAGCAGTGTCCCTAGCACTCCCATTCAAAAGGCCATTTGACCGAAAACGAAAATACGGTCAATCTTAAAAGTGGCATTTCTGTCCTAATTATGCTTTTAAACGAAAGTTTGACTCGGGTACATTCACAAAAAGACCCTAGGTTGCATTTTGGCGAGGGTTACGCTTTAAGATGCATCAGTTCATCCAGCCACTGTTAATCAGGATGTAGATTTTTATGGCCCCGACCCACCAGATTGGCCGGATCACTGGTGGTCGCTGCTATCGCTCAAACCACATAGCATGCATGTTGTTTGAATCGTGTGTTCCCATGGACATTAATTATTCGGTTATGAGGCTTTTTTTATCCGCTTTTGCTTATATTCTGGGTAGGATGTTTACATGACACGCAGAATGCGGTTATTTATATCCCTGTACAGTTTTGCCGACAGCTGTCTACTCTGAGTGCATCTCTCTCTCTCTCTCTCTCTCTCTCTCTCTCTCTCTCTCTCTCTCTCTCTCTCTCTCTCTCTCTCAGGTCATGTAAACAGCATATTCCGGTTGGATACTCTGAAAAAGGCCTTTTTCCGAGTATTGCATTTTCCGATTAAGACGTGTGTGATATTCCAGTATTATTCAGGTTTTAGAGGCATTCTTTATTTGTATATGTATACAGCGCATTCAGAATATGAGTCTCAATCAGGGTTTTGACCGCTTTACCGTTTGTAGTGAAGTCAGCACAGCCCCTGTCACATTGTGTGTTATTGTTCCCAGTGTGTTGGTTTGTTCCACTCACCCCCTGTGATGGGTAGATGGTCCAGCCCAGCTCTGCTGTTGCCGTTGTTGAATCCATCAGTACTTCTGCAGGGGACAAAAAATCAAAAGGTCAGTTTAAAGAAATAGTTGATCTAATAAGAAACTGGGCCAACTAGCATTCCTTCTGCAGAGCATGAAGAGCCTGCTTTCTCAGTAAGCCAACGTGTCAACACTAGCATGTCAGTGTTATGCTGAGGGTACCCGCCATTGTGTCATGCTCTCTGCGAATGTTGCCATGCTCTGTTGGTTCTGTGTCTCTCTGTAGAACTCTCTGCTTATTCTTCACTGGCTTTTATCATTGATTGTATTTCCAATGGTTTTATTATTAACGTCTGTGCCTTTTGGCGGAGAGGAGGATGATGGGTAAAGATTAAAGCCATCCTAGACATCCCCGGTCATCCCCTCTATGACGAGCTACTCAATCCGGATCATCTCGCCCAGGAGCAAACGGAGCGCTGCAGGCGCTGCTCTGTCCCTGCTGCATCATCACACGCATGCACACGCACACACACACACACACACACACACACACACACACACAGGCAGCCATTAAGTCGATATTTCCATGGTATATACTGTATTCTATTACGCTATGATAACATGATGTTATGGGGGGGGCAGTAGCTGACATCTCTCCATTAGTGCATGTATAGCTACTGAGCATGTGTGTGTATTTCAGGCCTGTGTGTAATGTGTGTTACTAACAAAAGTTGTAATTTCCCTTGCGGGATTAATAAAGTATAAATTATTATTATTATTATTATTAGTAGTAGTAGTAGTAGTAGTAGTATATTCTGTTAGATTGCTGCACAATACTTGACTATACTTCTTCCCTCTACTATATACTGTTATATTAATATACTATAAATCATGTTGTATACTATAATAATACTACACTTAAGCACATTATTATGTCTCATTCCCTCACTATATATTAATGTACAATTCATTATTTCATTTGGTATCATGTTACAATTTACATGTTACAAAAACGACCATAGAAGCTGTTCATGTCATTTGCCGGTCGCTGGTCGTTGATGGAGGGGGGGCTTTGGTTTGTACTTTGTTTATCTGTCTGAGCCCCAGAGTCATTGGCTGAAAACTGCTGATGGAGTGGTTAGAGTGACCTAGTGTAACAGTGATCCAAAATATGTCTCTGACACTACATCCAGAAGCCACTGAGTGAGGTCCATAATCTCCGTGCCATCCCCCCCCCAACACCAAGTACAAACCATGTCAGGTGAAACCAGGCTGCTAGCACAGTGTATGCAACACATCTTTAATTATTCACATCTTCCTGACAGTCTGCTGCTACTGAGCAAAGCCTCTTGCTGAAGTAAGAGATGATCCCAGATGTGAGTGGCTACAAACCACAGCTCACGGATCATCACTGGCTGCCTCCATCTTCATCATAATTACAAAAGACTTTTAGGTGAAAGTTGTTTTATTCTGGTGCTTTTATTGGCTGCCTATGCACTCCTTATATGTACAAATGCACAATTTGCCCATTTCAATGAGTCTATGCATTAGCAGCCATAAGGGGGGGACTAACTTCTCAGGTGTTATGGTAGGAGGTGTAGTGCACAAACCTATGCTTTATGCAGACAATATATTACATTTTGTGTCTGAAACTAGCAGATCAATACCCTGTCTACTCTTTCTTGAAATCTTCAGGTTATAGGGTTAATTGGTCAAAGTCAGAAGCGTTAGCTTTGGCAGCTCAGTGCAACTGTAACAGCCTTCCAATACAATCAGGTGCATTTCAGTGGCCAAAGCAAGGTATTGTGTATATCTGGGTATCTTATTCCCTTCCCAGTTAAAAAATTTGGATCCATTATTTAATAAAATCTCTTGTGATGTTAATAGATGGGTGACTCTCAATCTCTAAATAGCAGGGAAGGTCAATGTTATAAAAATAGTTTGTGTTCCCAAGCTGAACTACCTTGTCCAATCTCTTCCCCTGTCATATTTTAAATGGTTTGACAGGATATCAAAGACATTTATATGGAATGGTAAAAATTTTAATCAATTACAAAGACCGATTGCTAGAGGAGATTTGGGTCTACCAAAGATTACTATGTTTTCACTTAAGGCATCTGGCCCACTGGTCACTTCCTCCTGACAGAGTCCCACCCTGGTATTGTATTGGGCAATCTGTTCTTACCCCAATATCGCCCTTTTAAAATGTATGGTGAGGCAAATACACATCTGATAATCTATCACTTAAATGCCATTGGGACCAAAGTGGCCTGGCTGTTTGAAGTGGATCGATATGTAAATACCTCATCAAGAGTTTGGCGAAATCCAAAGTTATATAGGTAGATCTCCCCTTTTTTGAAGGGATTGGTTAGAAAAGGGAATTCTCACACTGGGGGATCTGTATCTAGGTGGCATATTGAAAATCCTTTGAGGATGTGGTACAGGTATTTGGAATCCCTAGTTCTCAATTTTTTTTGATATTTGCAACTTCGCCATCTGTTAGTGGGGATTTTTGGATCCAGTTCTTCAGCCCCAAAGGCACCAACATGTTTTTGGAATATGGAAAAGGTCATGAGACTTCTGGGTATTATTCTATGCTTATGCAGAACCTGGGGGATGGAGCCTGGCCAGCACTCAAAAAGACATGGGAAATGGATCCGAGTATTACACTGGATGATGAGGAGTGGGACAGAATATGTAGGAATATTAAAACTATATCACACGATGTGAGGGTGCGCCTCTGTTACTCCCCCGCCTGCTGTGACTTCCTCACCGTGACAGTCTAAAAACATAAAACAACTGAAACAGCAACCTCAAAGTCAGCCACAATCCGAAACACATCAGGGAAAACATCTACAGCCCGATGTGGCTGCCTCCAAGTCAATCAACATCCTCTTAAAAGCGACCAATGAGACAAGCTCAGTAAGTTTCGTGGATTTCTGTAACTTGTTCCATGTAGAGGGAGCAGCAAACTTAAACGCCTTTTTCCCCAGCTCAGTTCTAACCTTTGGAACAGACAGAAGGAAAAGATCCTGGGAACGAAGTCCTGATACTATTTACACTGATATAGGTCAGAAGGTAAGATGGAAGTAGCCTTGTATATTAAGATATGCCAGTGTTTAAGTCTCCGTGTTTATAGAGAGGGCCATCCAACACGTTCATACAGTTCACAATGGTGAGTGAGGGCTTTAAAACCAGTGATGAACCTCAGAGCTCCATGGTATACAGTATCCAGTGCATGTAAACTTTGAGACGAAGCATGCACGTATAAAACCATAGCCAAGTACAGACATAAAAGTGGCAGCAACCAGCCTTTTTCTAGATTTGAACGAAAGGCAGGATTTGATTCTAAAATAAAAACCTAGATTAAGTTTCAATCTTTTTGCTAGCTGCTGAATATGATGTGTAAAAGAAAGAGATTCATGTTTTAAAATACCAAGATATCTGTACTTTCAGTGAGGATTGAAGGGAGGTTTGATTTGGATTTTGATTGGATTTTGATTTGAAAAAAACTTTTGTTTTTTCAACATTTAAAACAAGTTTTAAATAATAAAGATTATGTTGGAGAATGTTAAAACTGGCAGAGGGCCTGGTCTGGGGTGGGTGCTGTGCAGTGTCAGCATAAAAATGAAATTTTACATTAGACACGTAATGATCAGTGTTATTGATATAGAGGATGAATAGCAGTGGCCCCAAGACTGACCCCTGAGGCTTGCCTTTTGTTGTTCTGAGATAGCGAGAATTGCTGCCCTCCGCCTGCACACACTGAGTACTGTCTGTAAGGTAATTAACAAACCAGCTGACAGTTTGTTCAGAAAGTCCAGCCCTACAGAGTCTGTGCTTCAGCACAATGTGGTCCACTGTATCAAATGCCTTTAGAAAGGTCAATAAAAAGGGCTGCACAATGCCGCTTGCTGTCCATGGATTCAATAAAGTCATTTAAAACCCTAAGAGCTGCCAATGTTGTACTATGCCTTTTTCTAAAACTAGATTGGAAGTCAGATAAAACATTACTACTGTTAAAAAAAATCCTTTAATTGATCACTGACTAGGGATTTTAGAACCTTGACCAGGACAGTTTATAGATGGGTCTGTAGTTGGGTCTGTAGTTATTTAAAGTAGAAGGGTCAGCCCCTTTGAGCAGGGCAGCCACAAATGCTGATTTCCAGATGGGAGTAATGACATTTGTGTTCAAGCACAGATTAAAAATATTAGTTAAAGGCATGTCAATACAATTTGCTGCCAGCTTTAAAAAGTAGGGATCCAGTTTACCAGGGGCTTTATTTACGTCTGAAACTGTAATAGGACTGAAACTAAAAGACTGACTAGAAGGATCGGGGCCAACAGTCTCAACTGTAGATGAACACTCATGTTGAGGATTGAATGACTCAAATAAAAATCCTGAGGCTATGAAATGTTCATTGAAACAATCAAGCATTTGGCCTTGTCAGTCTTTCACAATGCTTGAAGGAAGCTCCTGGCCTTTAATGTTTTCTAATAATGATTTGATAGTTTTCCAAAATTTTGATGGATTATTCAGGTTATGGTTTGAGAAAGAAAATGATCAGCTTTGGGTTTTCTGATTTTGAGAGTACATGCATTGCGCAGTTGCCTGAAGACCAGCCAGTCAGAGTTCTGATTTGATTTTCTGGCTTTTGACCATGCCACGTTGTGCTCATGGAGGATATTTGTTAAATCAGGAGAAAACCAAGCATTGTTTCAGCCTTTGACTATGTACGTCTTTAGGGGAGCATACTTATTAATTATAATGGTAAACACTCATGAAAGAGGTTCCAGGCACTTTCAACAGCTGCACTGATATCAATTTAAAAAAAAAGTGATCCCTGGGTAGTTGACTTCATTTGTGATTGGTATGGCTCGAAAAACTAAATAAAGATGTCATCCTCAATGCTAGCACCATAATCTAACAAATCTAGTACTAATCTGATGTTGTTATGGATAGAGCAACCTTCACGGTAACCAGACTGCGATTCACTAATAATTTGTGTCCTGCCCTCTTTTAGTCTGTTAGCAATACTGTGGGCTAATAATTTATAATCTACAGTAAGTAATGTTGTGGTCTCAAATTCTCTAAATATTTATTATCCTTATCAGATTTATGAATTCACGTTATTAACCCTTGTTTTCATTATGTTACAGAAACCACACATCAGTTCACCAATCTGAACTCAGTCTAACACACAGTGGCTTGCATTATGTGTGTGTGGTAGTTAATATCTTACCAGACCATCTGTGGCCATTGCAAAGTCATTTATGCAACTACACCTAGGGATTCTTCATTATATAGGAGGTCTTAAGCCTGGGCTCATTCAATCAGTCTTCTTCAGAGAGAAACTTTTTGGATTAATTAACTTAACACAATGTCTCCAAATGGCTTAAATGAAGAATTTGAGATAAAGCCTTTTCTGTAATGTCTTTTCTTGTGATATTGTGTGTGGGATTGGTCTAATGTGAAAAATGGTGTCAAAGTGGGATAGTGTAGCACATAATGTTATTTTGTAAGTTAGAGTTTTGGCCATTTTTTTCATTCATTCATTCATTTTTCTTTGTCTGTGTGCATATTGTGTATATGTAATTTTATCACTAATGGTTTGATGTGGTAACTATGGTAAAGGTGGCACTTAGGTCCATCAAGGCCTTGGTAATCAGTTTAAATGAGCTCAGCTGATCAAGGCCTTGGCAATTAGTTTGAATGAGCTCAGCTGATGCATGATCAGCTGACCATGTATGTGTCCTATATATATGCTTCTGCCACCATTGAATGCCGTTTGCCTGAGGAAGACCTGGCAGGGTCGAAACGTTGCAGCACAATAAACATATGGGAGTATAAGCAGAGTGCGGGCATCACATTCTTTTCAGTTGTATCCAGCCCCTTTTTGCCCTGCACCTCACCGGTGGGGATGTGCACACTACCACTACTGCTCTACTCCTTCAATCAACACCTTGTTCATCACAGACTCCTCTCTCAGAGTAGGAGGAGAAGTATACATCTTCATAAAACCTGTGGACTTCAGATATTAGTTTAGGGTCTGCACATTTAGCATTGGTGATTTTAAGTACATTAACAACATTCCTTTCTTGTCTTCTTTTTTTCTAAACCACAAAAGTAAGCAGTGCTTTTTCACTGTCTTTGATCCATTTGGCCCTGGATCTTATGCAGGCTCCACGGGCTCTACTCAAATATTGCTATAAATTTAGATTGAAGATTTATGAATGTAGCCCCGTCTGATTCTGACATAGGTATTTTCTTTCAACAGTCATCAAAATCTTGTAGCAAATTAAATTGAAAACTGCCTAACCCTAACCATCTGGTGTGGAAACCTCTGACAAAACAAACTATCAAAAACATTGGCTTCTTATAGAACATCTTTGGCTACACGGCCCAGAGTTCTGTGAATCTGCACTCCATTGCTCTTCTGCAACGGCCGCATGGGTGTCTTAGTAAACTGAAAGTGGATTGTGAGAGCTGAATGTGGAAATACATAGTTATGTTTTCAGTGAGGATCAAATAGTTTCAAAGCAACTGAATTATGTTTTGAATGAATTAAATTTCAAATTATGCTATTCAAAATTAATTTGTTCAGTGCACTTATTAGAGTTAAACAATTCCATTTAAATGTGTGTGTCTAGTGACACATATTTCTGTCCATGTAATAAAATAATTTTTTTTACACCTAAACGACTTCCAGCCAATCATTTTCATTTTCATCATTCAGTATATATATATATATATATATATATATATATATATATATATATATATATATATATATATATATATATAGTTGAATGTAGTGTATATGTATGCATTACTGTATTCCAGTGTGTGGGGACGGATTACATTTTCTGTAGGCTTTGTATGGGCAGGTTGATACAATATTGACACTTTAATACCTTGTACCCTTAAACAAAATAAGCATGTATTGATACTCTGCACTACATTGTTTTTTTTGGAGCCTTTCTGCTTTTTTTATATAATAGTGAGAGACCGACCGGAAACTCAGTCTTAACGGTACACACTCTACCTGGCGAGCTATCAACTCTGTCTACTGCAGACAGTACTGAGATCAAAAAGACCTGAGAATTGAATTTACCACCTTTCTGCCTGTATGCAGATGGATTTTGCCAACCAGACAGCAGGTATTCAGAACAGCAAACATAATGAAATATAACACGATCAGAGAGAGGAGAGCTTAGACACATGTTAATATATTTGTTAATAATGAAAGGCAGAGCTGCAGTAGTGCATTTAAAATGCATTGGTTGGAGCTGCTGATGGGAGCTGGAGCAGGGAAATGGGGACAGCGTGGGCTGGCGAGGGCGGGGGGTCCATTAGTATATGTTGCCCTGCTTTCGTGACTAGACATTGGTTGCGGCAGCTCTTGAGTCTCCGCAGTTTGATCACAACTGACTAGACAGAATATGTTGCTGTAACTTAAAATGGCATGAAGGTTTTGGATTCAGTTGTGTTGATGTTCAAGATCATGCATCGCTTCTATTGGACTCCCTCCAGATTGCTTAGAATTGGTCTGGAAGACACACCAAATTGTTGGAAATGTAAGACCGAGGATGGCCAATTACTACATGTCCTATGGTCCTGTGATAAGGTCCAGGAGTTTTGGACCGGGATACATGACAGCCTATGTTGGATTGCAGGGACCCAGGTTCCATTAAGCCCAAGATTATTTGTTCTGGGAGATGGGTCAATCCTAAACAGGATGGATAAGCACATAAGAAGTGTTGATGTTGTAAATTGTGTGTTTAGTATACTGTTAAAAAATTAATAAAAATTCACAACAAAAATTGTTAATCATAAAAAATTGGCTTGGAGGACGTACTGAACAGCAACACAAATGACAAAAAGCACCAACACTTAATGATTCTCATTTAGGGATGGAATTTATCTCATCATACACTGTAGAGCTCACTCTGTGCCTTTTTCTGTCCCCCCCACCTTCCCCACTGGCTCCATCTGTCCCTGCATTCCTGCAGTGTGTGTGTGTGTGTGTGTATGTATGTATATATATATATATGTATATATATATATATATATATATATATATATGTGTATGTATATATATATATATATATATATATATATATATATATATATATATATATATATATATATATATATATATAGAGAGAGAGAGAGAGAGAGAGCAGAGCCCTTGTTCTGCCTTTCTCTGCATGATTCAATGAAAAGTAGGCCAAAGAGGAGGAGAGAGTGGGCCAAGTCCAGCAAACATAATCCTTGTAGGCTGTGCTACGCTCTGTACGCCACCCACAGGGATGCATCAGTGAAATTCACTTTGTTTTATGTCACAGCGCTGCCGCCATGCTGCTTTCAGCACCAGCTTTTATATGTAAACACAGCGTCTTTATTTATTCTTAATGAGGTATCCTGAACTACATCCTAAACGTAACCTGACTTGTAATGTTAAAGTGATGAAGTCCTAATAGATGTCAGATTGATTCCCAATCCACAATGTAGAGATCATATTTACAGTTCTTACAGCCTCACTGGTTAGTGCAACATCATCTCTTACACAACACTGGATTACCATTCAGACAAAGTGTGCAACTGCCCCGAGATCTCAGAACCTCCTTAACACCCCAGGTTTACTGCCAATTAAATGCAGTTTGATTACTTGAGGATTTGTTCTGCGGGCCAGACTGAAAGCTTTGGTGGGCTGGATGTGGCTCTCGGGCCGCCAGTTGGCGATTGCTGGCCTAAACTATAGGTGGCATAACTAAAATTACCTCGTCGTGAGCGCCAGAAGGCCTTCGCAAACGAATTGGTATATAATTTGTGTAGATAAAAGAATCAGCATTCACACAATTACAATTTGGCATATCTAAACAAAATCCGCAATTACCAGTCATACCTCTTAAGACCTTAGCTAATGTTAGCAATTAATTGCGGTTAAACAAAGAAACCACAATAATGTTAAAACATTGACAATTAGACAATTATGTAATAATTGTTACAGGGCTATACACAATGTGACAAGCTATATTTCTACACATTTCTGCATAAAACTAAGTCCAAACTGAGGATACTTGTTTGTTAGTTAATAAAAACACTGTGGGGGAAAAGAATGAGCTACACTTGCTGTGATATTAAAGACGTGCGTCTGTGTGGGGACAGAAGAGCAGCAGACTAGAGTGACTGAGACCAGAGTACTTCAGCTTTGTCATACTAACACAGAGCACACAGGTTGGAGGTGAGGTGGGTCAATAGAGGTCCAACAACAAATGCTTGCCCCGGCTCTCCTAACTGCTTAATCCACTCAAATCTTAGTTACAGTACGTACATTTACGGTGCTGACGTGACTGTTTACGCCGTAAACGGTAACGTTAAACACATCACGCAGTGTCACAGTCACAGCTTTCTAAATCTAACCGCTGCACTGACGGCTAGCATGGCATCCGTCAAGAAGAGAAAGGTGGATAATGAATGTCGTGTTTTCCAAGAAAATGGACCGAAGAATACTTCTTCGTTGAAGTGAGGGGCCTTGTGTGTGGAGAGTCGCTCGCTGTACTGAAAAAGGCCAACCTGGAACGTCACTACAGTACTAAACATGCTAGGCTAAGTGAGTTGCAAGGGCAGGTAAGCAGAGATAAAATAAACGCACTTCGGCGAAGTTTGGGTGTCCAACAGGCAGCTTTCACCAGACCTAATTTGGACAGAGATAACGTTGTACATGCAAGTTATGTGGTGAGTGAGCTAATCGCCAAGAAGCTGAAACCTCATTCAGATGGGGAATTTGTGAAGGAGTGCCTTGTTGCTACAGCAGAACTGCTTGCAGCTGACAAAGTAAAATTGTTCCAAAGCGTGAGTTCATCGCGAAGAACTGTTGCCGATTGGATTACAGATATGGCAGTGGATATTGAAAAAACACTGAATTTTGAGTTTTTTTCCGGTAGCCTGTGATGAAACAACAGACATTACAAATACTGCCCAGTTAGCCATTTTTGTGCGTGGGATTACTTCGGAGTTCGATACAACAGAGGACTTACTTTCACTGCAAGCCATGCATGGCACTACTAAAGGTGAGGATTTGTTTGGGCAAGTTATGTCCGCTATGAACTAGTTTGAACTTCCATTTGAAAAAGTTAAGTGACCTTGCGCCGGATGGAGCTCCAGCCATGGTCGGCTATTATCGACATTTATCCCAAGAGAATTGAGCCATCAAAATATTGATCAGAGTGAGTTAGTTGTGTGCCACTGTATCATACATCAAGAGAATTTGTGCGCACATTCCCTGAAGCTCAGTAATGTAATGTCGACCGTCGTTTCCACGATCAATTTTATCAAAAGTAGAGGGCTGAATAGCCGCCAGTTCAAGGAACATTTGAGTGAGCTTGAGTCGGAATATGGAGATCTGGTGTACCATTGTGAGGTCCAATGGCACGGTTTTACAAATTAAAGGAAGAAGTAAAACAATTCATGGATATGAAGGGCAAGCCTACTAATGAACACAGTGATGGCAAGTGGCTGTGTGATTTGGCATTCATGGTGGACATTACCAAACACCTTTCTGAGCTGAATGTCATGCTCCAAGGTCCCAACCAGCTAGTCAGCGCTCTGGTCTCCAATGTGAAATCATTTGAAACCAAATTAAAGCTGGGGCAAATCCAACTGGTAAAGGGCAACAGCGTGCATTTTCCTACTTTGCAAGAACAGAAGCCTGCTGTAACATCTGAATATGCAGCTGAGTGCGCCAAACTCCTTCATGCTTTCTCTTGCAAAATCTCGGTTCCACTCGAGACTGACAGACCACAACCTGGAAAATCAACCGCGAGTAGCATCATCCTCATCGCCATCCAACATCGGAGGCCTAGTGAAAGAGAAGCCGTTCCAGCCATCTCATTAGAGAGCAGGCGCATGCAGGTGTGAGATGCGGCTAGGCTACAGAAGATAAAGGTAAATTAGTGCTTTATTTTAAATGTCAGCATTAGAGGCATTAACAAAAAACACATTAAATATAACCATAACAGTGTGACGGCCAGTGTTGGGAGTAACACAATTACAGTAATTTATTCCTTTTTGCTGTAACGCAGTAATATAACGCATTACTAATTAAATTCTGGTAATATTATACCCGTTACAATCTCAATAACGCGAGTTACAACGCATTTTAACGCAACATTTAATGGTGTTTTGTTTTTTCAAGAATTCACAAACACCGAAACATTTCTTTTCAAAGAAAAAAAAAGAGAGTGAGTATTATTTCCTGCTGCTGTATTCGATGGTTGAGATCACTGCAGAGACAGAATTTTTTTGCGAGATGGACATTATTTTCAGGAGTTATTACGCTGCGTTGAAGCGAGCTGTCCCGTCACTGTTCCCGTGGTCAGAGCCAGAACCAGAGACGGTACGGACAACATCTGTGTCCCAACAGGTGACAATAGGTCAGCAGTGTGTCCGAGCTGCTGACAGATATAAACATGTCGGGAATTAATGTTCAGGCTTGCTACATGTAATATCATTGCATTTTATCAGCCGTGGAAAGTAACTATGCCGTAGGGCTGGGCGATATATCGATATAAACAAATATATCGATATATTTTTAAATGAGATATGGAATTAGACCATATCGCATATATCGATATAGTTCAAATGTGATCCTTGCTCCCATAGATATGTCGCCGTGAGGTTCTAAACATACGTCAAAACCCGCCCCGCCATCTTGGAACAGGGGTCCGAAGCATTCAGATCAACGCTAAAGATGCCGGACTTTTGTACTGCTTAATTATGTTCGATAGAGGAAATGAAAAGAACAAACAGCAATGGATAACATTTAACAGGTGACAATGTGTTTTATGATTATATATGCCGCCTTCGACCAGCAATCTGAGCTCCGGCGGCAGCGGAGGCGGAGAGCCCTGCGGGCCGGCCCGCGCCGTTCTTCCCCCGGCAAAAGAACGGGCTCGCTTCGCTGCGCTCGGTCCCCGCTGATCCAGATCGGACCAGCCAAAGACAGAGTGGTGATCGGTCCAGGACGAACTGTATGTCGTATCGGGCGGAAAGTTCCACTAAGTTTGCCGGGCGGCAGGCGGACTGAAAGAAGCTACAGCGGGGCAGCCAACCGTCTCGCGGCTGCAGGATCTGGAGCTCAGTGCCCGTTAAAATTACATGTAACGACAAATACATACAGAAATAAATAGTGGAGGAATGAGCCTGGACATTTCAGTCTGTTTAAACTTCACCTTGAAGCAGAAACTCTTAGTTCAGAAGGGTGAAGTTTCCGTTTGGACTCAGATCTGTGAACCGATCATAATAAATATTCTTTGTATTAACACATTAATTAGTTTCTTTGTTTTGTAGTCGATAGTTCATCTTTTAGTTTACTTAAGTGGAAGCAGTATCAAGTGGAAGAATGGGACTATAACCTAGGCTTACAGGCATGAGGCATTACATTTTGAACAAAGTAGATTATATTAATATCAAAAGCTTAATTGACCTTTGGAACGAATCACAAATAGCCTATGGAGCTTTGATTTCAAAAACGTTACTCCTGTTATACAGTATTTAGGTTTACATTTTATTGTTATTTGAACAGCTGAGCATTTAATCATGAACCAGGTGAAGAAACCGGTTTATTATTTATTTGATTTTGCAACTGTTTCTATGAAACTACTTGTGACATGTCATATTTGATTTGGGCTTTGACTGAACATTTGCTGAAAAAAATATCGGGATATATATCGTATATCGATATTCAGCCAAAATATATCGGGATATGACTTTTGGTCCATATCGCCCAGCCCTACTATGCCGTACTTCAATACTGTGAGGTACTTTTAATTCTCTTACTTGCCTATTGTACGTTTTACTTCTCTATTTTTATAGCTGTAGTTACTTTGCATATTTATATTAATTATACAAAATATTATGAATAATCTATGATGTATTAACGTGGATAAAGAGGAGACTTTATTGATCCGGTTGTGAAATTCACAAGCTACCTGCCAAGTCAAACTTCTGCTGTTATTTTGGTGAAAGTAACTCAAAAGTAATGCAAAAATAGTATAAAGCATTACAAGAAGAAGAAGAATGCCTTTATATATCCCGCAAGGGGAAATTCACAATTTTCACTCCGTTAGTACAGTTGCACACACATTGAATACAGAATACTGAATTACAAATGCTCAGGACCTATACATGCTAAATACACTAATGGAGAGATGTCAGAGGGAAGGGGCTGCTCTTTGGAGGAGCACCCCAAGCAGTTGGGGGTTCGGTGCCTTTTTTAAGCTTTTTTTTTGCAGTGCCCAGGAGGTGAACTGGCACCTCTCCAGCTACCAGTCCACACTCCGTACTTCTGTCCGTACGGGGACTTGAACCAGCAACACAGGGGCCAGAACCTTAGTGTGAAGTTGCTGTTATTAACTTCAACAAAAGTAATGCCGGAAAACTTAAACATTCCCTTTGAAAATAATGGTGACACAAGAAAGAAATACATGACCTGCAGCCCTTTGCTGCGCCTCCCCCCCTCTCTCTCTCCCCCATTCCTGTTTTCAGCTGTGCTATGTAATTAAGGCCTAAAAAGCCCCCAAAAAATTGCATGTACAAAAAAGTCTATTTTGTAAATGCATCTACATCCTTCTAAGACATTATACTCGACGCTAACAAAAGAACTTAAACTTCTGGAAAAACTACAACCAAACCTTTCTGAAAAACTCCAGACTAACTTTTTTCACTAGGAGCACAGCGGCCCCCAACTGAACATTTTAGGGGCGCAACCAGAAAATCTAGGGGCACACACCGTAAATCAACATGCTAACAAATATTCAAATGTATACTAATTTCCACTGTATTGCTAATAAACACTTTGATAATAGAAATTACAATGTGCGGTTTCAAATTCAGTTTCACATTTTATTGTGCACTTTTGAAGATGCAACATAAAAGGTAAACTGACAGCACCATCGCTGTCATGACAGTACAAATATAAAAAAAATATACCAGCTCTAGTCTCCAGTCTACAATTACACTGAATTCAACTTCAAATTAAAAATGCATTGTTTAGGCTACTAAAATAAAACCCCTCCCTCCCTTCTCCCAAACCCGTCCCCACAACCTTGAGTTGAATAATTATTCAGTTCTTACTCACTGTAACTTGTATTCTTTATTCTTGTATTTGTATATTATTCTTATTTATTTTCATCATGATAGTTTTTAACTGCTCTTTACAGTTTCATCTAAAGCACTTTGAATTGCCTTGTTGCTGTAAGGTGCTGTAGAAATCAGGTTGCCTTGCCTTACAGCCTCAGCCTGTCAGTCTAAGATTAACCACTGTTGTGCCTGCTTGTCAGTAAGTGTAACATCAACAGCACCGCGACTGCTTTCGCCCTCGCCATTATCAAATCGCAGCAAACGCTGTCTGCATGAAGTTTTGAACAACTGTAACCACACTTGCAACCACTTTGCATTTCTATGACTAACTATCAAGCTAATGTGTGGTGAGCATCTGGCGTCGTAAGGCTGCCGTGCATCACCCAGGTGGGTGCTACACATTGGTGGTGTTAGAGAGCCCCCCCGAAGCGCTTTGAGTGTCTATGATAAAGCGCTATATAAATGTAATTAATTAATTAATTAACTGTGACTTCAACAAAAATGCAAAGTAGGTTGCCCCATCTGCACCTCTGTGTGTGTGTGTGTGTGTGTGTGCGCCGGTACTCCGCTCTCTGTCATATGCAGAGAGGACAGATAAGCTTGCTCGCTTACGAGCTCTCAGGTACCGAAATTTCCACGTTTTTAATGTGTAAAAAAAGGGGGCAAATTTACTGGTCGCACACTCTCAAATTTTGGTCGCAAAATGCAATCATTTGATCGCAGTCCAGAGCCCTGCCGAGCCCTGTGTATCGAAAGCTTTCTTAATTTATGTAATAATAATAAAGAATGGTGAATCCACTAAGTAACAATAATGTCACAGGTACAATGTCGGACTCAAATGCTCGACTCAACACGGAGTAAAAGGTGAATGTTTATTAAAGAATAAACAATCCAGGCAGCGGTACAAATCCAACATGCAGAAGACGGGGTCAAAAATGCAGGCAATAAATCAGGAAACACTGGAAACAAATGCTAGGAAACTCCACACGAGGAGTAACAACAATCTGGCAAAGGGTAAGTGAACACGGGGGAGGGGAAGGCAACTAGACACAGGTGAATAACATCAGGGCGCAGACAGGTAATCAAAAACGGCGGGAAACAAACAAAGGCAGGAAGACAAGTGAAGTGAATGAAGACAAACAGTGGATTTCAAAATAAAACAGGAAGTCCATGAAAACAAACAGAAAACATGAAACCAACTAAAACAGAAACTTGACACAAGGACAAAACCATGACAAATAAGCACTCAACTACAAATTTAGCATCCATTCCTTGTCAGCCACAGCCTGTCCCAAAAAAATGAGGCAGATCATTCTTTTAACACAATCCTTACTAAATGTCAAGCACAATCTTGATTTTGTTTTTAACTGAAACCTGGTTAGACCAAAATAACTGCTGTTCTTATCGAGTTAGCCCCTAACTTAAATTTTATGAGTGAGAATAGAGTGAATAAGAAAGGAGGTGGAGTCGCCATTTAGTTTAATGACTCATTCCAAGGTACGCAAATATCTTATGGAAATTTGGCTTCGTTTGAATATGTGGCTCTTCAGCTGAGGTCCTCCCCTCGAGCTATATTTGTAAATATCTACAGGCCACCTAAATACTGTGCAACAGTTCTTCGACGACTTTACTGAAATGCTGTCTATAGTCTGTATTAACTTTGACTGTGTAATTTTTGCTGGTGATTTTAACACATGTTGATAACCCCCAGGACAGAGGGACCAAAGAACTGTGTTGTGTTTTTGAGAGCTATGGACTGACTCAGCATGTGACGGAGCCCACACACAATAAGGGGCACACTCTGGACTCTATTATCTCCAAGGGTCTAAACATTACAAAAAAACAATTACAAATGTTATTGATCCCCTCCCACTAAGGTCAAAGCTGTCTCTGGTGAGAAAAGATCTGCTGAACGCAGGCGGCGAAAAACAAATCTCCAGGTCCATTATGACACCTATAAAGAGAGACCATGCATTCATAATTTGGAATTGAGGAATGCAAGGCGGTCCTTCTTCTGACATTAATAATTAATAATAATTCATGTGTTTTGTTTGCTACTGTCGATAGGTTAACAAACCCTCCAGTACCTAACCAGTAGCATCTGAACTTTTATCCACCAAGGCCTGCAATGAATTTGCCTCCTTTTTCACTGACAAAATTCAGAAAATTATACAAGCAGTCAGTGCCTCCATATCAAGTAAGACAAATCCAATTCAAATACCAT